>NC_084757.1:34412531-34662531 GCF_033978785.1 Entelurus aequoreus
ACATTAGCATGCTAACTGGTAGCAATATAAAATATTTGATGTAAAATTTGCTAAAAAAAAAAGAAGCTATCATGCTAATATTATAATGCTACCCATTGCCTTCCTTCATGTGCGCAGCCAGCTCTACCACAGGGCCCGACAGCAGCCCCCCAGCACCAGACCCCGGGAAGAAGCCTTCATGCTGGTCCATCCAGGACGTGATGCACTTTGTCAGGCACGCTGACCCTGCTACTTTGGCACCACACGCGGAATTGTTCCGCAAACACGTGAGTTTGCTGCTCACTCTACTCTGTGCACATTATAAAACATGTCCAAGCACCGCTCATCATTCACAACTACACCCACGCTGCAGTGCATGATGGGAAACATGCCAACCCCTCCCCACACTTCTCGTGTGTGATGCATTTTAGTGTGTACAGGAAGTGATGTCATCAAAATGGGAGCCCCCATGGATTTTCAGGCGGCACACAGAATGAATGAATGAAATACATGTTTGAATCAATAGATTATTGAAAGAATGATTGAATAAACGAATGCTTGAATGAATGAATGATTGAATGAAAGATTGAATGAATGAATGCTTGAAAGAATGACTGAATGAATAAATTATTGAAAGAATGATTGAATAAATGAATGAATGAAAGATTGAATGAATGCTTGAATGAATGAATGAATGATTGATTGAATGAATGGATGATTGAAATGCATGATTGAATACATGCTTGAATGAATGAATGATTGAATGAAAAATGAATGATTGATTGAATGAATGGATGATTGAAATGCATGATTGAATACATGCTTGAATGAATGAATGATTGAATGAAAAATGAATGATTGATTGAATGAATGGATGATTGAAATGCATGATTGAATACATGCTTGAATGACTGAATGATTGAATGAAAAATGAATGAATAATTGAATGAATGAATGGTTGAATGATTGATTGATTGAATGAATGAAAACAATGAATGAATGATTGAATGAGCCCTTTGAGACACTTGTGATTTAGGGCTATATAAATAAACATTGATTGATTGATCGAATGAATGAATGATTGAAATGCATGATTAAATACATGATTGAATGAATAAATTATTGAAAGAATGATTGAATGCTTGAATGAATGAAAGATTGAATGAAAAAAATGAATTATTGAATGAATGAATGATTGATTGAAATGCATGATTGAATACATGCTTGAATGAATAAATTATTGAAAGAATGATTGAATAAACAAATGCTTGAATGAATGAATGCTTGAATGAATAATTGAATGAAAAAATTAATGAATTATTGAATGAATGATTGAAATGCATGATTGAATACATGATTGAATGAATAAATTATTGAAAGAATGATTGAATAAACAAATGCTTGAATGAATGAATGAAAGATTGAATGAATTATTGAATGAATGAATGATTGATTGATTGAAAGAATGAATGAATGAAATGCTAGATTGAATAAACAAATGCTTGAATGAATGAATGAATGAAAGATTGAATGAATGAATAAATTATTGAATGAAAAAATGAATGACTGAATTATTGATTGAATGAATGAATAAATTATTAAATGAAAAAATGAATGACTGAATTATTGATTGAATGAATGAATGATTGAAATGCATGATTGAATGGATAAATTATTGAAAGAATGATTTAATGAATGAATGCTTGAAAGAATGACTGAATGAATGATTGATTGAATGATTGATTGAATGAATGATTGAATGAATGAATGACATTTGGTGCCATGGAAAGGTTGGTAAACTAAAAGGTGGCAAATTGAAATGTTCATAAATCGACTTGTACTTGTGTCAAGATAATGTAGGTGTGTTGAAGTAGGTGGAAGTACTTGTACATACAAGTACCTGAGTCTAAGTACTTGTACACACAAGTACCTGAGTCTAAGTACTTGTACACACAAGTACCTGAGTCTAAGTACTTGTACACACAAGTACCTGAGTCTAAGTACTTGTACATACAAGTACCTGAGTCTAAGTACTTGTACATACAAGTACCTGAGTCTAAGTACTTGTACACACAAGTACCTGAGTCTAAGTACTTGTACACACAAGTACCTGAGTATAAGTACTTTTGTGTATAAGTATCTGTGTATAAGTACCCGAGTGTAAGTACTTTTTTGTAAGAGTACTTGAGTGTTAATACTTGTGTGTACAAGTACATGTGTAAGTACTTGTGTGTACAAATACCTAGGTCTAAGTACTTGTGTACAAACTGTTTCCATATGAGTTGGGAAATGGTGTTAGATGTAAATATAAACAGAATACAATGATTTGCAAATCATTTTCAAGCCATATTCAGTTGAATATGCTACAAAGACAACATATTTCATGTTCAAACTCATAAAACCTTTTTTTTGTTGCAAATAATCATTAACTTTAGAATTTGATGGCAGCAACACGTGACAAAGAAGTTGGGAAAGGTGGCAATAAATACTGATAAAGTTGAGGAATGCTCATCAAACACTTATTTGGAACATCCCACAGGTGAACAGGCTAATTGGGAACAGGTGGGTGCCATGATTGGGTATAAAAGTAGATTCCATGAAATGCTCAGTCATTCACAAACAAGGATGGGGCGAGGGTCACCACTTTGTCAACAAATGCCTGAGCAAATTGTTGAACAGTTTAAGAAAAACCTTTCTCAACCAGCTATTGCAAGGAATTTAGGGATTTCACCATCTACGCTCCGTAATATCATCAAAGGGTTCAGAGAATGTGGAGAAATCACTGCAGGTAAGCAGCTAAGCCCGTGACCTTCCATCCCTCAGGCTGTACTGCATCAACAAGCCACATCAGTGTGTAAAGGATATCACCACATGGGCTCAGGAACACTTCAGAAAACCACTGTCAGTAACTACAGTTGGTCGCTACATCTGTAAGTGCAAGTTAAAACTCTCTTATGCAAGGCAAAAACCGTTTATCAACAACACCCAGAAACGCAGTCGGCTTCGCTGGGCCTGAGCTCATCTAAGATGGACTGATGCAAAGTGGAAAAGTGTTCTGTCCACATTTCAAATTATTTTTGGAAACTGTGGACGTCGTGTCCTCCGGACCAAAGAGGAAAAGAACCATCCGGAATGTTCTAGGCGCAAAGTGTAAAAGGCAGCATGTGTGGTGGTATGGGGGTGTATTAGTGGCCAAGACATGGGTAACTTACACATCTGTGAAGGCGCCATTAATGCTGAAAGGTACATACAGCTTTTGGAGCAACATATGTTGCCATCCAAGCAACGTTACCATGGACGCCCCTGCTTATTTCAGCAAGACAATGCCAAGCCACGTGTTACATCAACGTGGCTTCATAGTAAAAGAGTGCAGGTACTAGACTGGCCTGCCTGTAGTCCAGACTTGTCTCCCATTGAAAATGTGTTTGGCATTATGAAGCCTAAAATAGCAGAAGGGAGACCCCCGGACTGTTGAACAACTTAAGCTGTACATCAAGCAAGAATGGGAAAGAATTCCACTCCAAAAATGTGTCTCCTCACTTCCCAAACCAAAACTGAGTGTTGTTCAAAGGAAAGGCCATGTAACACAGTGGTGAACATGCCCTTTCCCAACTACTTTGGCACGTGTTGCAGCCATGAAATTCTAAGTTAATTATTATTTGCAAAAAAAAAAATCAAGTTTATGAGTTTGAACATGAAATATGTTGTCTTTGTAGTGCATTCAACTGAATATGGCTTGAAAATGATTTGCAAATCATTGTATTCCGTTTATATTTACATCTAACACCATTTCCCAACTCATATGGAAACGGGGTTTGTACTTGTGTGTATAAATAAGTACATGAAGTAGTTGTGTGTGTATAAATAAGTACATGAAGTAGTTGTGTGTGTATAAATAAGTACATGAAGTGTGTGTGTGTGTATATAAGTACATGAAGTGTGTGTGTGTGTGTGTGCAGGAGATTGACGGCAAGGCGCTCCTCCTCCTGCGTAGTGACATGATGATGAAGTACATGGGTCTGAAGCTTGGCCCCGCCCTCAAACTGTGTCACCACATCGACAGGCTGAAGCAGGGCAAGGTGTGACACACACAAGGTCACATGACCGACACACGGGTCACATGACCAGCACACGGGTCACATGACCGGCACACGGGTCACGTGACTGGACGCATGACCGCAGCCCGCCGAGCCCAAGAAGAGGAAGGAAGACGTTTCCATGGTTACCTCTCCAAGATGATGTTTCTTCTTCTTCTTGCGGTGATTGATGTTGTACAGCGACAGGGAGAGATGGTCACGTGATGACTTTCACTTCCTGTTTGAAGAAGGAACGTCTCTGACCTCGTGAGCTTCCTCCTCGCCTCGTGCACTTCCTGCTGCCTCCAGCAGATGGCAGCACAGATACTTTGGACTTTTTACACAACTCCAGCTTAAAGCTCATTTCTCATTATTATTATTTTTCATGAAATAAAAGTACATTAATATTATTACTAATGAAATTAAAGTACATGATTATTAGTATTATTAATGAAATAAAAGTACATTGTTGTTATTAATGAAATAAAATTATCTTATTATTGTTAATTAAAATGACATTATTATTAATTAAATACAAGTACATTAATATTAATGAAATAAAAGTACTTTATTATTAATTAAATAAAAGTACTTTATTATTATTAATAAAATAAAAGTGCATTATTAATTAAATAAAAGTACTTTATTATTCATAAAAATAAAAGTACATTGTTATTAATGAAATACAATATTATTTTAAGTAAATAAAATTACATTATTAATGAAATAAAAGTACATGATTATTATTAATGAAAATAGTGCAATATTACTAATGAAATACAATTACATTATTGTTATTAATCAAATAAAAGTACATTAATGAAATAAAAGTACATGATTATTATAACTGAAATAAAATTAAATTATTATTAATGAAATAAAATTACATTAATATTAATGAAATAAAAGTATATTATTATTATTATTATTTGTATTTCTGAGGTGTAAATTAAAATACAAATGGTTTGAAACGCTTTCATTCTAAAATAACAATAAATCTTCTTCCCATCCAAAAGGTATTTTCAATGAAAAGTAAAAGTGTTTAAAAGCCAAACAAAAGTGATGATTTTTAACGACATTTTCTTCGTATTTGTTGATAATGTTTGTTTGCTCCTGTTCACATGTCAGCTGAGGTGAAAACAAACATTGAACATTTCCCGTAAATGGAAGATGAAATAAATGCATTTTAATTCAAATGTATTAAATTATTCTTGGAATAAAAACTTTTGTGTCAAGTCATTATTTCAACAAAGTGTTGATTTGTTTCCTTGCAGGTGAAAATGTGTCAATCATATTCAACTTTGACCTTTTCAACATTTCAGTCTTGTCACCTTTCAACCTCTGTTTGCACGTTTGGAAGAAAAAGGCCAGAAGATTTTTTTCTTCATGTTTGAACTCCGTCATGATGTGGAGTGCATGAGAAAGTGGGACCAGCGTCTCCTGCACATTTATCAACACAAGCAGCAGTGGTGCTGCAAAGGTCAACATAAAGGTTTTATATAGCTACTTTACATGGGAGGTTTCCTACAGCCACACATGTCAATGAAAATATTGTGGACACTTTTTTTTGCTTTTGTAGACGTGGCGACTAAATGTTTGCTCTGCTGGATCGTACAAGTCATCACACAAGTACTTTGTACTCCTAAACATCCTCATTAAAGTACTTTACAATCATTTCAAGTATTTTTGCACATTTATTTTTTACCCAATAAAAGTACTTTTGACTAATAAAATTACTTTTCACTATTAAAAGTATTTTTATTTAATGAAGTACATTTTACATATTAAAAGTATTTTTAATCAAAGTACTTTTCACTCATCACATTTTCTACTTGTTAAAAGTATTTTAAATTTATTAATTTTTTTCCCCCATTCATTAGTAGCTAGCCTACTATAACTCATGGAAGTACTTTTCACTCATTAAAGTACTTTGTATCTATTTAAACTAGCTTTTGTACTCATTAAAGTACTTTTAAAAAATCTATTTAAAGTATATTTTGTACTCAAAAAAGTACTTTCCAATAAAAAGTATTTTTGCACAATACAATTATTTTTTTACCCAATAAAAGTACTTTTGAATAATACAATTACTTTGCCCTATTAAAAGTATTTTTACAAAATAAAGTACATTTTACATATTAAAAATATTTTTTACTCATTAAAGTACTTTTCACTCATTACATTTTTTTACTTGTTAAAAGTATTTTTTATTAATTAAATGGTTTTTTTCATTCATTAGTAGCTAGCCTACTACAACTCATGGAAGTACTATTCACTCATTAAAGTCCTATTTATCTATTTAAAGTATCTTTTGTACTCATTAAAGTACTTGTTATATATTTCAAGTATCTTTTGTACTCATGAAAGTACTTTTCACTCATGAAAGTACTTTTTATATATTTCAAGTATCTTTTGTACTCATTAAAGTACTTTTCACTCATTAAAGTACTTTTTATCTATTTAAAAAATATGTTGTACTCATTAAAGTACTTCTTATATATTTCAAGTATCTTTTGTACTCATTAAAGTACTTTTTACTCATTAAAGTACTTTCCAATCATTTAAAATATTTTTGCACAATACATTTCCCAATAAAAGTACTTTTGACTAATACAATTACTTTTCTCTACTAAAAGTAATTTTACTCAATAAAGTACATTTTACATATTAAAAGTATTTTTTACTCATTACATTTTTTACTTGTTAAAAGTATTTTTTTTTATTAATTAAATGTTTTTTTTTCATTCATTAGTAGCTAGCCTACTATAACTCATGGAAGTACTTTTCACTCATTAAAGTACTTTTCATATATTTCAAGTATCTTCTGTCCTCATTAAAGTAGTCGTTATCTATTTCAAGTATCTTTTGTACTCATTAAAGTACTTTTCACCCATTAAAAGTATTTTTGCACAATACATTTATTTTTTCACCAAATAAAAGTACTTTTGACTAATACAATTACTTTGCTCTATTAAAAGTATTTTTACTAAATAAAGTACATTTTACATATTAAAAGTATTTTTTGCTCATTAAAGTACTTTTCACTCATTACATTTTTTACTTGTTAAAAGTATTTTTTATTCATTAGTAGCTAGCCTACTATAACTCATGGAAGTACTTTTCACTTATTAAAGTACTTTTCACTCATTAAAGTACTTTCCAATCGTTTAAAAGTATTTTTGCACAATACATTTATTTTTTTACCCAATAAAAGTACTTTTGACTAATACAATTATTTTTCTCTACTAAAAGTATTTTTACACAATAAAGTACATTTTATGTATTAAAAGTATTTTGTACTCATTGAAGTACTTTTTAAAAATCTATTTAAAGGATATTTTGTACCCATTAAAGTACTTTTCAATCATTAAAAGTATTTTTGCACAATATTTATTTTTTTACCCAATAAAAGTACTTTTGACTAATACAATTACTTTGCTCTATTAAAAATATTTTTACAAAATAAAGTACATGTTACATATTAAAAGTATTTTTTACTCATTAACGTGCTTTTCACTCATTACATTTTTTACTTGTTAAAAGTATTTTTTATTCATTAAATGTTTTTGTTTTTTCATTCATTAGTAGCTAGCCTACTATAACTCATGGAAGTACTTTTCACTCATTAAAGTACTTTTTATCTATTTAAAGTATCTTTTGTACTCCTTAAAGAACTTTTCACCCATTAAAGTACTTTCCAATCATTTAAAGTATTTTTGCACAATACATTTATTTTTTTTACCCAATAAAAGTACTTTTGACTAATACAATTACTTTTCTCAACTAAAAGTATTTTTACTCAATTAAGTACATTTTACATATTAAAAGTATTTTTTACTCATCAAGTATCTTTTGTACTCATTAAAGTACTTTTAAAAAATGTATTTAAAGTATATTTTGTACTCAAAGTACTTTCCAATCATTTAAAATATTTTTGCACAATATTTATTTTTTTACCCAATAAAAGTACTTTTGACTAAAACAATTACTTTGCTCTACTAAAAGTACTTTTACAAAATAAAGTACATTTTACATATTAAAATTATTTTTTACTCATTAAAGTACTTTTCACTCATTACATTTTTTACTTGTTAAAAGTATTTTTTATTCATTAAATGTTTTTTCCATTCATTAGTAGCTAGCCTACTACAACTCATGGAAGTACTTTTCCCTCATTAAAGTACTTGTTATCTATTTCCAGTATGTTTTGTACTCATTAAAGTACTTTTCACCCATTAAAGTACTTTTCAATCATTTAAAGTATTCTTGCACAATATATTTATTTTTTTACCCAATAAAATTACTTTTCTCTACTAAAAGTATTTTTACTCAATAAAGTACATTTTACATATTAAAGAGTATTTTTTACTCGAATAACTTTTCACTCATTAAATGTTTTACTTGTTAAAAGTATTTTTAATTCATTAAATGTTTTTTTTCATTGATTAGTAGCGAGCCTACTATAACTAATGGAAGTACTTTTCACTCATTAAATGTTTTACTTGTTAAAAGTATTTTTAATTCATTAAATGTTTTTTTTCCATTGATTAGTAGCGAGCCTACTATAACTCATGGAAGTACTTTTCACTCATTAAAGTACTTTTTATCTATTTAAAGTATATTTTTCACTCATTAAAGTACTTTCCAATCATTTAAAGTATTTTTGCACAATACATTTATTTTTTTACCCAATAAAAGTACTTGACTAATAAAATTACTTTTCTCTATTAAAAGTATTTCTACTCAAAAAAGTACATTTTACTTATTAAAAGTATTTTTTACTCATTAGTTTTTTTAAATTCATTAGTAGCTAGCCTACTATAACTCATGGAAGTACTTTTCACTCATTTAAGTACTTTTTATATATTTAAAGTATCTTCTGTCCTCATTAAAGTACTTTTTATCTATTTCAAGTATCTTTTGTACTCAAATACTCTTCACCCATTAAAGTACTTTCCAATCATTTAAAGTACACAATACATTTCTTTTTTTACCCAATAAAAGTACTTTTGATTAATAAAAATACTTTTTTCTATTAAAAGCATTTTTAGTCAATAAAGTAAATTTTACATATTAAAAGTATTTTTTACTCATTAAAGTACTTTTCACTCATTAGATTTTTTACTTGTTAAAAGTATTTTTTATTCCTTAAATGTTTGTTTTCATTCATTAGTAGCTAGCCTACTCATGGAAGTACTTTTCACTCATTAAAGTACTTTAAAAAAAAATCTATATAAAGTATCTTTAGTACTCATTAAAGTAATTTTTTATCCATACAGAGTATATTTCAACTCATTAAATTACTTTTCACTCATTAAAGTACTTTTTAAAAATATACTTAAAGTATCTTTTTTACTCATTAAAGTACTTTTCACTCATTAAAAGTACTTTACAGTATTAAAAGTACATTTCACTATTATAACTTTTTTACACATTACATTTTTTAACTCGTTAAAAGTATTTTATTCATTCATTAGTAGCTAACCTACTTCAACTCAGAAGTATTTTTCACTCATTAAAAGTACTTTTCACTCATTAAAATTACTTTTCACTCATTAAAATACTTATCTATTGAAAGTATCTTGTTAACGCATTGAAGTACTTTTCACTCATTAACGTACTTTTAAAAAATATACTTAAAGTATCTTTTTTACTTATTAAAGTACTTTTCACTCACTAAAGTTCTGCACTCATTGAAAGTACTTTTATCCATTGAAAATACCTTTCACTCATTAAAAGTCATGTGTACTTCTAAAAATGGTTTCTACACATAAAAAGTACTTTCCGCACGTTGATTATAGTACTTTCGGCACAAAACATGTTTACTCAACTAAAGTACTTTCCACTCATTAAAAGTACTTTGCCCTCAGAATACCATTCACTCATTTAAATGAGTGAAGGGTACTTCTCTCATTAAAGTACTTTATACCCAGTAAAAGTGGTTTATCAATAAAAGGCAAGGAAAGCAGGAAGTGTCAAGTCAGCAAAAAACATTTAGTGTATAAATAAATATTTGACCTCACAATAAATTAGTTGTTACAAGTACGTAAAAAACATCGTCATCATAATATTCATGATCATTATCATAATTTGATGATTATTATCATGATTATTATTGTTATCATTATTATTTTTTTATTATGATTATTATTAACATTGTGATTATGATTATTGTTATGATTAGTATGAATAATAATAATAATAATAATATTAATAATAATAATCAAAACAATAATAATCACAATAACAGTAACTAATACTCATCATCATCATCATAATAATAACAATCATAATCATAACAATAATAATAATACTAATAATAATAATAACAATAATAATAATAACAATAACAATAATAATAATAACAATAATAATAATAACAATAATAATGATACATATTTCATTCACACCATGGATGGATTTCATTTCTTCTTCACATCAACAACACCCGGTCAACTTTTTTTCTTAATTTTTCTTGAGCTAAACTACCACAAAGTGCACGGGAGAATGTTCACACACACACACACACACACACACACACACACACACACACACACACACACACACACACACACACACACACACACACACACACACACACACACACACACACACACACACACACACACACACACACACACACTTACTTGAAATGAAGAGTTTGAGTAGAAAAGTGTTCCAGGTGGTAAAAAGGAGTTAGCATGCTAACATGCTAACAGAGTTTTTCACTTCCTGGGGAAAAGTGCGGCGAGTCTCTGCTTCTTGATGGGCAGGAAGTGGATCTCCTGCGAGCTCACCTTCTTCAGCTTGATGGCCCGGTTCTTGGAGGTCTTCTTCAGGTGGCGGCCGGCGTCCCCCTGAGGTCCAAAGAGCTGCTGGTCGGGCTGGATGGAGAAGTTCTTGGTGGACACGCCGGAGAGACTCTTGATCTTCCCGCAGAGGATGGCGGGGATGGCGTCCTTGACGGCGACGATGACCTTGGCGGTCTGCGAGGCGCTGACCATCTCCAGGTTGGCCGTCCCGTGGCCCAGAGAGGCGGACCCCCCGGCGCCGCCGTCCACCATCCACTTGTGCTGCCGGCTGAACTCCAGTGAGGTCAGACCCCCCAGCAGCCTGGAGTCCAGACCGGCGTTGGCGCGCTCCGCGGACCCGCCGGCCTTCCTGGCAGCAGGTACCGACAAGTCCAGCACGCCGTCCTGCTGCTGCGGACCAAAGTATTCCTGTTTGGGTTCTACGGGACAGGCTCGCATGGACAAGTCCAGGACCTGCCCGCTTGAGGGTTGAGGGTTTAAGTCCCTGGGCGTCTGAGTGCTTTTACTCTCCGTACAAACGGCTTTGGGCAGGTGGGTCTTAGAGTCCACCGGGGTCTGAGGGACAGGAACGGGCAGCGGGATGGGCAGTGGTACAGGCAGAGGAATGATGACCGGGTACGGAACCAGAAGGGTGGCAGGCGGCACTAGTGGGGCCAGAGGGGAGGAGTAAGGGGGTGTGAGGGGAGGGAAGGGGAAGAAGGAGGAGCCTGATGAGTGGCAGGTGGATGAAGGTGTTTGGGGGGGGAAGAGGTCCTGCAGGATGGCAGTGAAAGCCGGGTTCTGGAGGAGGGACAGCAGGTTGGGGTCCTGCGTGGGCCCGGCGGACTTCTGGTCCACAGCAGCAGGCAGGCTGAAAGATAACGGATTCTGACACAAGATGTTGTTCTGGGAGATCACGGCAGGACTCATGTGCTGGATCACCTGCTGGTCCAGGAGCACAGAGACCGGGTTGGTTCCCGTCAGCAAGTACGGCGCCGCACCCATCGGACCCAGCTGAGGCCCGGCAGCCATCTGGAGCTGAATGGGCAGCATCAGAGGGTTCTCGCTCAGGCACACGGGATGCAGAAGAGTGGCGGCCATCTTTAGAGCCACACCCCCTGGGGGGTCGGCGGATGGAAGAGGGACCGCCGGGGGTCCGGGCGCCTCCAGCAGAACTTCTTTGTTTTTCTCGGCTGAACAAGACTCATCACGCTTACTGGTTTCCACAACCGGTTCTTCTTTTCCAGAAACTTCTGTGTCTTCCACCTTAGACTGCAGTTTTTGTTTGGAAGAAACATCAGCACAACTTTCCATGGTTCCAAGTCTTCATAAGCACCTGTGTTTCAATGAGATCCTTCTAGAATGTTCCAATGAGATCCTTCTAGAATGTTCCAATTAGATCCTTCTAGAATGTTCCACTGAGATCCTAGCAGAATGTTCCAATGAGATCCTTCTGGAATGTTCCAATGAGATCCTTCTAGAATGTTCCAATGAGATCCTAGCAGAATGTTCCAATGATATCCTTCTAGAATGTTCCAATGAGATCCTTCTGGAATGTTCCAATGAGATCCTTCTAGAATGTTCCAATGAGATCCTAGCAGAATGTTCCAATGATATCCTTCTAGAATGTTCCAATGAGATCCTAGCAGAATGTTCCAATGATATCCTTCTAGAATGTTCCAATGAGATCCTAGCAGAATGTTCCAATAGATTATTTTAGAATGTTCCAATTAGATGCTTGCAGGATGTTCCACTTAGATCCTTGCAGGATGTTCCACTTAGATCCTTCTAGAATTGTCCAATTAGATCCTTCTAGAATGTTTCAATTGTATCCTTCTAGAATGTTCCCATTAGATCCTTGCAGAACATTCCAATTAGATCCTTGCAGAATGTTCAAATGCGATCCTTCTAGAATATTCCAATGCGGTCCTTCTAGAATGTTCCAATGCAATCCTTCTAGAAAGTTCCAATGCGATCCTTCTAGAAAGTTCCAATGCGATCCTTCTAGAATGTTCCAATGAGATCCTTCTAGAATGTTCCAATTAGATCCTTTTAATCTGCTCCATTGAGATCTTTCTACAATGTTCCAATGAGATCCTTCTAATGTGTTCCAATTGAGTAATTCTAGAATGATCCACTTAGTTCCTTGCAGAATGTTCCAATTAGATCCTTATAGAATGTTCCAAATAGATCCTTATAAAATGTTCCAATTAGATCCTTGCAGAATGTTCAATTGAGATCCTTCTTTGATGTTCCAATTAGACCTTTGGAGAATGTTCCAATTAGATACTTTTAATGTGTTCCAATTATATCATTCTAGAATGTTCCAAGTCTTCATAGGCACCAATGATGATGGTGTGTCATAGATCCTTCTAGAAAACCTGAAAGACAAAACCAGACTTGGTTTATATTATTGTATATACTAGGTCGTAAAATCAGTGTCATTTGAGTCGGTCCATAGGTTGCCTGTAGGGATTTTTCATGTCCAGCAGATGTCAGTATTTAGTGACACAGTATCGCCACAGTATCAATACAGTTTTGCAATGTGTCGAAACTAGGGCTGCAACAACTAATCGATTAAAATCGATTATTAAAATAGTTGCCGATTAATTTAGTAATCGATTCGTTGGATCTATGCTATGCGCATGCGCAGAGGTTTTTTCTTTTATTTATTTTTTTTAAATAAACCTTTATTTATAAACTGCAACATTTATAAACAGCTGAGAAACAATAATCAAAATAGGTATGGTGCCAGTATGCTGTTTTTTTCCAATAAAATACTGGATAGGATAGAAATGTAGCTTGTCTCTTTTATCCGATTATTAATGTATTAATCGCAATAATAATCGACAGATTAATCGATTATCAAATTAATCGTTAGTTGCAGCCCTAGTCGAAACGCTTCATGACGCCTGATCAACCCATCACTACATCACACTTACCACCATAATGAAAGAATATGAATAACAATTGGTTAAGATGGTGGCTTGTGAATTCTGCCTAGCAACAAGTCATTTGTTTAGTTGATATTTTGTAACATAAAATAAGAAAAGAACACATTGATAGTAAGAACGAAGACGCCATGACACTGGAAGTTTACATGGACATGACTAGAGATGTCCGATAATGTGTAATATCGGAAATTATCGTTTTTTTTTATTATTGGTATCGGTTTTTTTTCTTCGTTTTTTTCTTTTTCTTAAATCCACATAAAAAACACAAGCTACACTTACAATTGGTGCACCAACCCAAAAAACCTCCCTGCCCCAAGGGTTGTTTCTTTCTGTCATTAAAGGCCTACTGAAAGCCACTACTACCGACCACGCAGTCTGATAGTTTATATATCAATGATGACATCTTAACATTGCAACACATGCCAATACGGCCGGGTTAACTTAGAAAGTGACATTTTAAATTTCCCGCCACACTTCCGCTTGAAAACGTCTATGTATGATGACGTATGCGCGTGACGTCGATGGTTGAAACGGAAACAGCTCGGTTTTCATCGCAAAATTCCACAGTATTGTGGACATCTGTGTTGGTGAACCTTTTGCAATTTGTTTAATGAACAATGGAGACTGCAAAGAAGAAAGCTGTAGGTGGGATCGGTGTATTAGCGGCTGGCTGCAGCAACACAACCAGGAGGACTTTGAGTTGGATAGCAGACGCGCTATCCGACGCTAGCCGCCGACCGCATCGATGATCGGGTGAAGTCCTTCGTCGCACCGTCGATCGCTGGAACGCAGGTGAGCACGGGTGTTGATGAGCAGATGAGGGCTGGCGTAGGTGGATAGCTAATGTTTTTATCATAGCTCTGACGAGGTCCTGTAGCTAGGTTAGCTTCAGCATTGCTAGGCTTCGACAGGCGGCACAGCATTAACCGTGTGGTTACAGGTCCAGGGTTTGGTTCGGTGTCTCCTGATAGTAGTATTGTTGATCTTCTGTCTATCCTTCCAGTCAGGGGCTTATTTCTTTTGTTTCTATCTGCATTTGAGCACGATGCTATCACGTTAGCTCCGTAGCTAAAGTGCTTCGCCGATGTATTGCCGTGGAGATAAAAGTCACTGTGAATGTCCATTTCGCGTTCTGGACTCTCATTTTCAAGAGGATATAGTATCCGAGGTGGTTTAAAACACAAATCCGTGATCCACAATAGAAAAAGGAGAAAGTGTGGAATCCAATGAGCCAGCTTGTACCCAAGTTACGGTCAGAGCGAAAAAAGATACGTCCTGCACTGCACTCTAGTCCTTCACTCTCACGTCCCTCATCCACAAATCTTTCAACCTCGCTCAAATTAATGGGGTAATCGTCGCTTTCTCTGTCCGAATCGCTCTCGTTGCTGGTGTAAACAATGGGGAAATGTGAGGAGCCTTTCAACCTGTGACGTCACGCTACTTCCGATACAGGCAAGGCTTTTTTTTTATCAGCGACCAAAAGTTGCGAACTCTATCGTCGATGTTCTCTACTAAATCCTTTCAGCAAAAATATGGCAATATCGCGAAATGATCAAGTTTGACACATAGAATGGATCTGCTATCCCCGTTTAAATAAAAAAAATGTGGTTCCTACATTATATATCAATATATATCAATACAGTCTGCAAGGGATACAGTCCGTAAGCACACATGATTGTGCGTGCTGCTGCTCCACTAATAGTACTAACCTTTAACACTTAATTTTACTCATTTTCATTCACTACTAGTTTCTATTTAACTGTTTTTATATTGTTTTATTCAAGAAAATGTTTTTTAGTTTATTTATCTTATTAATTTAAAAAAAAAAGGACCTTATCTTCACCATACCTGGTTGTCCAAATTAGGTATAATAATGTGTTAATTCCACGACTGTATATATCGGTATCGGTTGATATCGGTATCGGTAATTAAAGAGTTGGACAATATCAGAATATCGGACATGGGCAAAAAGCCATTATCGGACAACCCTAGACATGACCATATATAGGTTTAAATGTCTACTTCCATCAGCGGAACATAAGGACAAAGGTAAACACACCTTGAGAGTACAAGGAGGGGGGGAGGGGGAGGGGTGGGGGGGTGATGATGGTTGACGCTGACGCGCCTCGGGGGCGCGCTCGTCGCCGTCACCGGGCACGCGCCTCGGTTGCCATAGAAGCAGAGCTAAAGTGACAGCTAAGCTAAAGCTAGCGCGTCAAACAAGCTAGCGGCGCGGAACAAACAACAACAAAAAAACGTCGCCATTAAAAAGCCTCCCGCTGAATGACGTCACGCGTGTTTAGCGCCAGTGTGCGGCCCACGGAGAACACGCAGTGGCGAGAAAATGTCGAAATGAGAGAGAGGGGGGGGGGAAAAAGATGAGACGAGCGAAAGTATTCTGCGTCATAGTCGCTGCTTTCCCTTCAGCGGAGACTTGAGGCACAAACTGGCGACATTTGCTCACCTGAGAGGGAGATAAACACCTGGGAGGCAGTCGTGGGCTTCGTGGACAACCGCGTGGAATCCCCAAGAAGACAAACGATAATTCTTATCTCGTCATTGCAGGGCAGCAGACCGGAGGTGCGCGCGCATCCTGCTCACTAGCTCCTCCCCCTTGTCTGATACTATTATTTATATTGTTGTAAATATTATCATGATACTATGATTTATATTGTAAAAATTATCATTATACTATTATTTATATTGTAAATATTATCATGATACTATTATTTATATTGTAAATATCATGATACTATTATCTATATTGTAAAAATTATCATACTATGATTTATATTGTAAATATTATCATGATACTATTATTTATATTGTAAATATCATGATACTATTATCTATATTGTAAATATTATCATGATACTATGATTTATATTGTAAATATCATGATACTATGATTTATATTGTAAATATCATGATACTATTATCTATATTGTAAATATTATCATGATACTATGATTTATATTGTAAATGTTATCCTGCTATTATTATTTATATTGTAAATATTATCATGATACTATGATTTATATTGTAAATATGATCATGATACTATCGAAAATGGATGGATGGATATAGACTATCATTTATATTGTAAATATTATCCTGATACCAATATTTATATTGTAAATATTATTTGATACTATTATTTATATAGTAAATATTATCCTAATACTATTATTTATATTGTAGTTATTATTTGATACTATTATTCGTAATTGTAATTATTATCCTGATACTATTATTTATATTGTAAATATTATATGATACTATTATTTATATATTGTGTGTGTGTATATATATATATATATATATTGTTATATATATACATAAATATATACACATATGTATAAATATATATACATACATATATACACATATTATATATATAAATATATGTACATACATATATTTATACACATTATATATAATATATATACAAATACATATGTACACATATATCTACATACACATATACACCTACTAAATATAAGTACATACATATATATATATATACAAATATACACATATTATATATATATACATACATATATACACTTATTATATATATGTATGTATATATAATTTATATACATACATATTATATATATAAATATATGTACATACATATATACAGAATACACATATTATATATATACATACATATATACACATATTATATATGTATATATAATATATATATACATATGTACACATGATATATATGTATACTTTATATATTATACATATACACACATTATATATATATACATACAAATACACATATATATATACATACAAATACACATATATATATATATACAAATACATATATATACAAATACATATATATATACACAAATACATATGTATATATATATATATATATATATATATATATATATGTATATATATATATATATATATATATATATATATATATATATATATATATATATATATATATATATATATATATATATATATATATATATATGTATATATATATATATATATATGTACACACAAATACATATATATACATATATTTCTCATTCTGATGGATTATAAAAACAAAAATGAAAGAACGAATTTCTGGTCAACATTGTCGTTCCAAACAGGTGTCGTAGACCACCACAACGTAAACCTCCAGGCATGGCTCATGTGTATGTGTTGAAATGACAAAAAAACATGAGAAGAAGACAAAACAATCGTTAAGTTTTTGTCTCAATTTATTGACCTTTTTTGGGACACGTTTAGCTGAGCGTGTAGCGACGCTAGTGTTGACTCCCAAATAAATACCAGACGACAGTTCATGTCAACAACAAGGACAAGCTGAAGTAGTACGATTCATTCGCACGTTGGAGTCCGTGAAAGGTGAACTTTGAAGAAGAATTCACTGATCAGTGCTAGAAAAAACAACGAGAATACAGTTTGAGCCTGTTAGCCTGTTAGCCTGTTAGCTTGAAGGTCAAAAACAGATCCAGTATAAAGCGGTCATTTGCATAAAAGTCTTCTCTAAAAGGCGCATTAACACGCAGCCGGGGGCTCCAAACACTTTTTGGTATTTCAAAGACCAAAAGAGAGTACAAAAATAAATACACACGTTGACCAGAAGGAGGCGCCAGAAAACACTAACTCGCCTTCAAAACAAAAGCAGAGGTGAAGATCTCGCGTTCGATTCCCGCCGCCTCGTCCACTTTCCACTCGCCTCTTTGATAAAAACACGTCAAAGCACAGGCTCATCATCACTATCAGCATTTTAGCCTTCTTCTTTATTGGCAACTTGCCGACTCACAACTTTTACTTTCTCGTCTCGACTTGGCTTTTTTCCCCCGCTTGAAAAACTAGTTTAGTGTGACTTTTGAAAGGGAAGTACTGCAGTAGTACTCGCTGGTATTCACAGAATACGTGGGCTTTCCCCGCTACTGGGAGTCGGGCGAGGGTTGGCCGGCGGGACCCCCGTCCGAGTTCTCCGCCTCGCCCTCGGAGATGGCCTGCATGGGCGCCGAGGGCAGGCGGCTGCGGGCGCCGTAGCGGCTGCTGCCCGCGGCCGGCGGCGTCCTGGAGCGGGCGTGGCGGGAGGACGGCGGGGAAAGGAAGGACCTGGGGGAGAAGCCCTCGGTGTTGGCTTTGGGGTAGACCTTGGACACGTCCTCGTCCGCTAAGTCCCCGGCTTTCATGGCGCCGGGACTCTTCAGGATCTCGCTGGCCGACATGCGGTAGCTGGACTCTGAGCGACTGCCCTTCTTCAGCAGCAGCAGCTTGAACTCCTCGCTGGAGGTGCTGGACTTCTTGGCGCTCCTGTAGATGGGGCCCGGGGCCTTCTGCGGGGACGGCGACGTGGCGGCGGGGGGCGGGGCCGACGGGCCCGGGGAGCCGGCGGCGCTGCTCGAGGGCGACACGCCCGACGAATCCTTCCGGCCCAACACTTTCCTCTTAGACCTGAGAGGAGCAACACCTGTCAGCCTACAAACGCCAAGATGCTACCTCATGAAGGCTTCGCTACACACACTAATCCACCTCCACCCACCACTTTGTATAAACACAGGCTTCACTACACGTCTTAAAATGGAGCCCTCAGTCAATTACAGACCTTAGTGAATATGCTCACCTAGCATGATGTTGAAATGTAATGTTAGCATGTAGCTCACATAGCTATGCTACTGTTGCTAACCTAGCATGATGTTAAAATGTAATGTTAGCATGTAGCTCGCATAGCTATGCTAGTGTTGTTAACCAACTAAAATGTTAAAATTTAATGTTAGCATGTAGCTCACATAGTTATGCTAGTGTTGCTAATCTAGCATGATGTTAAAATTTTATTTTAGCATGTAGCTCACATAGCTATGCTAGTGTTGCTAATCTAGCATGATGTTAAAATGTAATGTTAGCATGTAGCTCACATAGCTATGCTAGTGTTGCTACCTGACTAAAATGTTAAAATGTAATGTTAGCATGTAGCTCACATAGCTATGCTACTGTTGCTAACCTAGCATGATGTTAAAATGTACTGTTAGCATGTAGCTCACATAGCTATGCTAGTGTTGCTAACCTAGCATGATGTTGAAATGTAATGTTAGCATGTAGCTCACATAGCTATGCTAGTGTTGCTAATCTAGCATGATGTTAAAATGTCATGTTAGCATGTAGCTCACAAAGCTATGCTAGTGTTGCTAACCTACCATGATGTTAAAATTTAATTTTAGCATGTAGCTTACATAGCCATGCTAGTGTTGCTAACCTAGCATGATGTTAAAATGTAATGTTAGCATGTAGCTCACATAGCTATACCAGTTTTGCTAACCTAGCATGATGTTAAAATGTAATTTTAACATGTAGCTCACATAGCTATGCTAGTGTTGCTAACCTAGCATGATGTTACAATGTAATGTTAGCATGTAGCTCACATAGCTATGCTAGTGTTGCTAACCTAGCATGATGTAAAAATGTATTGTTAGCATGTAGCTCACATAGCTATGCTAGTGTTGCTAACTGACTAAAATGTTAAAATGTAATGTTAGCATGTGGCTCATATAGCTATGCTAGTGTTGCTAACCTAGCATGATGTTACAATGTACTGTTAGCATGTCGCTCACTTAGCTATGCCAGTGTTGCTAACCTAGCATGATGTTAAAATGTACTGTTAGCATGTAGCTCACATAGCTATTCTAGTGTTTCTAACTTAGCATGATGTTAAAATGTAATGTTAGCATGTAGCTCACATAGCTATGTTAGTGTTGCTAATCTAGCATGATGTTAAAATGTAATGTTAGCATGTAGCTCATATAGCTATGCTAGTGTTGCTAATCTAGCATGATGTTAAAATGTCATGTTAGCATGTAGCTCACAAAGCTATGCTAGTGTTGCTAACTGACTAAAATGTTAAAATGTAATGTTAGCATGTCGCTCACATTGCTATGCTAGTGTTGCTAACCTAGCATGATGTTAAAATGTACTGTTTAGCATGTAGCTCCCATAGCTATGCTAGTGTTGCTAACCTAGCATGATGTTAAAATATACTGTTTAGCATGTAGCTCCCATAGCTATGCTAGTGTTGCTAATGTGTGTCCTTCGTTCCTCCCCTAATGTTACATAGTTGTATGTGATACATGACATGTATTACATGGGACAAGTACACAGTTACAGTGTATATGTCATAAGTACACAATAGTACACAATAGTACATCTTGGAGACATTAGCACTAAAGCTACACACACACACAGTAATCAACAACAACAACATACAAATACAGTAATATGTACTTATGTTAAAATTACTAAGTACATATCAGAGTACCTCACCTGTGTATCATAGCAAAGTAATATACTATTGTGTACATATCAGAGTACCTCACCTGTGTATCATAGCAAAGTAATATACTATTGTGTACATATCAGAGTACCTCACCTGTGTATCATAGCAAAGTAATATACTATTGTGTACATATCAGAGTACCTCACCTGTGTATCATAGCAAAGTAATATACTATTGTGTACATATCAGAGTACCTCACCTGTGTATCATAGCAAAGTAATATACTATTGTGTACATATCAGAGTACCTCACCTGTGTATCATAGCAAAGTAATATACTATTGTGTACATATCAGAGTACCTCACCTGTGTATCATAGCAAAGTAATATACTATTGTGTACATATCAGAGTACCTCACCTGTGTATCATAGCAAAGTAATATACTATTGTGTACATATCAGAGTACCTCACCTGTGTATCATAGCAAAGTAATATACTATTGTGTACATATCAGAGTACCTCACCTGTGTATCATAGCAAAGTAATATACTATTGTGTACATATCAGAGTACCTCACCTGTGTATCATAGCAAAGTAATATACTATTGTGTACATATCAGAGTACCTCACCTGTGTATCATAGCAAAGTAATATACTATTGTGTACATATCAGAGTACCTCACCTGTGTATCATAGCAAAGTAATATACTATTGTGTACATATCAGAGTACCTCACCTGTGTATCATAGCAAAGTAATATACTATTGTGTACATATCAGAGTACCTCACCTGTGTATCATAGCAAAGAGGTCGTCGGTGGTCCGAGTCTTGGTTGGCGAGAGAAAAACCTCATCGTCCGACCGCGACTCATCACTCAGCTGGGAGGCGGAAGACTGGCTGCTTGTCACGTGTGCTGAAGGAAATGATGACATCATCACGCATGTCATTGAAATATGAAGATAAAATGATGACATCATCACGTATGTCGTTGAAATATGAAGATAAAATGATGACATCATCACGTATGTTATTGAAATATGAAGATAAAATGATGACATCATCACGTATGTTATTGAAATATGAAGATAAAATGATGACATCATCACGTATGTCATTAAAATATGAAGATAAAATGATGAAATCATCACATGTCACTGAAATATGAAGATACAATGATGACATCATCACATGTTATTGAAGATAAAACTTCAAACGTGTGATGATTGTAGACCTAGAGAATACTCTACTGTCATGGTCTTATATTCAGTTGGTCTTATATTCAGTTGGTCTTATATTCAGGTGGTCTTATATTCAAATGGTCTTATATTTAGATGGTCTTGGGGCGGTATAGCTCGGTTGGTAGAGTGGCCGTGCCATCAACCTGAGGGTTGCAGGTTCGATCCCCGCTTCCGCCATCCTAGTCACTGCCGTTGTGTCCTTGGGCAAGACACTTTACCCACCTGCTCTCAGTGCCACCCACACTGGTTTAAATGTAACTTAGATATTGGGTTTTCACTATGTAAAGCGCTTTGAGTCACTAGAGAAAAGCGCTATATAAATATAATTCACTTCACTTCACTTATATTCAGGTGGTCTTATATTTAGATGGTGTTATATTCAGGTGGTCTTATGTTCAGATGGTCTTATATTTAGATGGTCTTATATTCAGGTGGTCTTATATTTAGATGGTCTTATATTCAGGTGGTCTTATATTCAAATGGTCTTATATTCAAATGGTGCTATATTTAGATGGTCTTATATTCAGGTGGTCTTATATTCAAATGGTCTTATATTTAGATGGTCTTATATTCAGGTGGTCTTATATTCAGATGGTCTTATATTCAGGTGGTCTTATATTCAAATGGTCTTATATTTAGATGGTCTTATATTCAGGTGGTCTTATATTCAAATGGTCTTATATTTAGATGGTCTTATATTCAGGTGGTCTTATATTCAAATGGTCTTATATTTAGATGGTCTTATATTCAAATGGTCTTATATTTAGATGGTCTTATATTCAGGTGGTCTTATATTCAAATGGTCTTGTATTTAGATGGTCTTATATTCAGGTAGTCTTATATTCAAATGGTCTTATATTTAGATGGTCTTATATTCAGGTGGTATTATATTCAAATGGTCTTATATTCAAATGGTCTTATATTTAGATGGTCATATATTTAGGTGGTCTTATATTCAAATGGTCTTATATTCAGATGGTCTTATATTCAGGTGGTCTTATATTCAAATGGTCTTATATTTAGATGGTCTTATATTCAGGTGGTCTTATATTCAAATGGTCTTATATTTAGATGGTCTTTTATTCAAATGGTCTTATATTTAGATGGTCTTATATTCAGGTGGTCTTATATTCAAATGGTCTTATATTTAGATGGTCTTTTATTAAAATGGTCTTGTATTTAGATGGTCTTATATTCAGGTAGTCTTATATGCAAATGGTCTTATATTTAGATGGTCTTATATTCAAGTGGTCTTATATTCAAATGGTCTTATATTCAAATGGTCTTATATTTAGATGGTCTTATATTCAGGTGGTCTTATATGCAAATGGTCTTATATTCCGGTGGTCTTATATTCAGTTGGTCTTATATTCAGGTGGACTTATATTCAAATGGGTCTTACATTCAGATGGTCTTATATTCAGGTGGTCTTATATTTGAATTGTCTTATATGCAGGTGGTCTTATATTCAGATGTCCTTATATTGACATGGTCCTATATTCAGTTAGTCTTGTATTTAGATGGTCTTATATTCAAATGGTCTAATATTCAGGTGGTCTTATATTCAGATGGTCTTATATTCAGGTGGTCTTATGTTCAAATGGTCTAATATTCCTAAGGTCTTATGTTCGGGGTTGTCTTATATTAAAAGTGATTTTACATTTGAATGTTCTTATATTCCTGATGTCTTATGTTCGGTGTTGTCTTATATTCAAGGTGATTCTATATTTGAATGGTCTTATATTCAGGGTGGTCTTATATTCAGGTGGTCTGATATTCAGATGGCCTTATATTCAGATGGTCTTGTATTCAGGTGGTCTTATATTCGGGTGGTCTTATATTCAGGTGGTCTGATATTCCTGTGGTCTTATATTCAGGGTGATTTTATATTTGAATGGTCTTACATTCAAGTTGGTCTTATATTCAGGTTGGTCTTGTATTCAGATGGTCTTATATTCAGATGGTCTTATATTCTGGGGGACTTATATTCAAATGGTCTTATATTCAACAGGTCTTATATTCAGATGGTCTTATATTCAGGTGGTCTTATATTCAGGTGGTCTTATATTCAGGTGGACTTATATTCAAATGGTCTTATATTCAAATGGTCTTATATTCAAATGGTCTTATATTCAGGTGGTCTTATATTCGAATTGTCTTATATGCAGGTGGTCTAATATTCCTCTGCTCTTAACGTCCTCAATCATTTCATGGAGGCAGAAATATTGTGTCGCCCTATTTCTTGATTTGACACAGTAGACCTTGGTTCACAGACTATCTCTCCAGCAGACCACAAGGTGTGCAGGTGTCTGGGAGCACCTCTTCATTACTGGACATTACCAAAGGAGTTCCACAAGGCTCAGTGCTACTTTCTATCTACTTCAATAATCTTTGCAATAACTTGTCAAATGCAATGTAGCATTTTTCAGCATTATTTATTGCTGTTCAACCTCCATCACTCAGGCTTTGGAGTTTTTACAAGCTGCTTTTGATGTCATCCAGGCTCGCTTATCTGATCTTAAATTGGTTTTAAACACAGATAAAAGCAAGGTAATGCTTTTCTCTCATTCAAGGGTGCTACTGGAAAATATTCCAAATATTGTAACATCAAATGGAAACCCTACAGAGCAGGTCTTAAATGACAAGTACTTGGGTTTTACTCTTGATCAGGAGCTTCCATTTAAAGCCCATATTAACAACGTGGTCTCCAAGCTTAGGGTAAAGCTTGGTTTATTTAAAAAAAAAAAAAAAACTGCTTCTCTCTTAAAGGCCTACTGAAATGAATTTTTTAAAAATTTAAACAGGGATAGCAGATCCATTCTATGTGTCATACTTGATCATTTCGCGATGTTGCCATATTTTTGCTGAAAGGATTTAGTAGAGAACATCGACGATAAAGTTCGCAACTTTTGGTCACTGATAAAAAAAAGCCTTGCCTGTACCGGAAGTAGCGTGACGTCACAGGGTGAAAGGCTCCTCACATTTCCCCATTGTTTACACCAGCAGCGAGAGCGATTCGGACCGAGAAAGCGACGATTACCCCATTAATTTGAGCGAGGATGAAAGATTCGTGGATGAGGAAAGTGAGAGTGAAGGACTAGAGTGCAGTGCAGGACGTATCTTTTTTCGCTCTCACCGTAACTTAGGTACAAGCTGGCTCATTGGATTCCGCACTCTCTCCTTTTTCTATTGTGGATCACGGATTTGTATTTTAAACCACCTGGGATACTATATCCTCTTGAAAATGAGAGTCCAGAACGCGAAATGGACATTCACAGTGACTTTTACCTCCACGACAATACATCGGCAAAGCTCTTTTGCTACGGAGCTAACGTGATAGCATCGGGCTCAAATGCAGATAGAAACAAAATAAATAAACCCCTGACTGGAAGAATAGACAGAAAATCAACAATACTATTAAGCCATGGACATGTAACTACACGGTTAATAATTCCCAGCTTGGCGAAGCTTAACAATGCTGTTGCTAACGACACCATTGAAGCTAACTTAGCAACGGGACCTCACAGAGCTATGATAAAAAAACATTAGCGCTCCACCTACGCCAGCCAGCCCTCATCTGCTCATCAACACCCGTGCTCACCTGCGTTCCAGCGATCGACGGAAGGACGAAGGACTTCACCCGATCATCCGTGCGGTCGGCGGCTAGCGTCGGATAGCGCGTCTGCTATCCAACTCAAAGTCCTCCTGTTTGTGTTGCTGCAGCCAGCCGCTAATACACCGATCCCACCTACAACTTTCTTCTTCGCAGTCTCCATTGTTCATTAAACAAATTGCAAAAGATTCACCAACACAGATGTCCAGAATACTGTGGAATTTTGAGATGAAAACAGAGCTTTTTTGTATTGGATTCAATGGCGTCCGAATACTTCCATTCAACTATTGACGTCACGCGCATACGTCATCATACATAGACGTTTTCAACCGGAAGTTTAGCAGGAAATTTAAAATGTCACTTTCTAAGTTAACCCGGCCGTATTGGCATGTGTTGCAATGTTAAGATTTCATCATTGATATATAAACTATCAGACTGCGTGGTCGCTAGTAGTGGCTTTCAGTAGGCCTTTAAAAGACAAGTACTTGGGTTTTACTCTTGATCAGGAACTTTCATTTAAAGCCCATTTTAACAACGTGGTCTCTAAGCTTAGGGTAGAGCTTGGTTTCTTTTTTAGAAATAAAAACTGCTTCTCTCTTAAAGTCAGAAAGAAATTAGTGACAGCAACTATCTTGCCTGTAATTGATTATGGAGACATGCTTTATTTTAGTGCTTCATCTAAATGCCTCCAGTCCTTGGACACTGTTCTTCACTCAGCACTAAGACTTCTTACTGGCTGTCATAGTCTCACCACCACTGTGACCTGTACATGAAGTCAGACTTATCTTCATTGAGTGCACACAGATAGTCTCACCCACCACTGTGACCAGTACATGAAGTCAGACTTATCTTCATTGAGTGCACACAGATAGTCTCACCCACCACTGTGACTTGTACATGAAGTCAGACTTCTCTTCATTGAGTGCACACAGATAGTCTCACCCACCACTGTGACTTGTACATGAAGTCAGACTTCTCTTCATTGAGTGCACACAGATAGTCTCACCCACCACTGTGACTTGTACATGAAGTCAGACTTCTCTTCATTGAGTGCACACAGATAGTCTCACCACCACTGTCAACTGTACATGAAGTCAGACTTATCTTCATTGAGTGCACACAGATAGTCTCACCACCACTGTCAACTGTACATGAAGTCAGACTTCTCTTCATTGAGTGCACACAGATAGTCTCACCCACCACTGTGACTTGTACATGAAGTCAGACTTATCTTCATTGAGTGCACACAGATAGTCTCACCCACCACTGTGACTTGTACATGAAGTCAGACTTCTCTTCATTGAGTGCACACAGATAGTCTCACCACCACTGTGACTTGTACATGAAGTCAGACTTCTCTTCATTGAGTGCACACAGATAGTCTCACCCACCACTGTGACTTGTACATGAAGTCAGACTTCTCTTCATTGAGTGCACACAGATAGTCTCACCACCACTGTGACTTGTACATGAAGTCAGACTTCTCTTCATTGAGTGCACACAGATAGTCTCACCCACCACTGTGACTTGTACATGAAGTCAGACTTATCTTCATTGAGTGCACACAGATAGTCTCACCACCACTGTGACTTGTACATGAAGTCAGACTTATCTTCATTGAGTGCACACAGATAGTCTCACCACCACTGTGACTTGTACATGAAGTCAGACTTATCTTCATTGAGTGCACACAGATAGTCTCACCACCACTGTGACTTGTACATGAAGTCAGACTTCTCTTCATTGAGTGCACACAGATAGTCTCACCACCACTGTCAACTGTACATGAAGTCAGACTTCTCTTCATTGAGTGCACACAGATAGTCTCACCCACCACTGTGACTTGTACATGAAGTCAGACTTCTCTTCATTGAGTGCACACAGATAGTCTCACCACCACTGTCAACTGTACATGAAGTCAGACTTATCTTCATTGAGTGCACACAGATAGTCTCACCACCACTGTGACTTGTACATGAAGTCAGACTTATCTTCATTGAGTGCACACAGATAGTCTCACCCACCACTGTGACTTGTACATGAAGTCAGACTTTTCTCTTCATTGAGTGCACACAGATAGTCTCACCACCACTGTCAACTGTACATGAAGTCAGACTTATCTTCATTGAGTGCACACAGATAGTCTCACCACCACTGTGACTTGTACATGAAGTCAGACTTATCTTCATTGAGTGCACACAGATAGTCTCACCACCACTGTGACTTGTATATGAAGTCAGACTTCTCTTCATTGAGTGCACACAGATCCACACATTGGCTGACTATCATTTATAAGGCTCTTTTAGGTTTAATGCCTCCATACTTGTGTACTCTGTCACAAAGAAAAAGCAGCTCTTGTGCATTACGTTCTAACAGTTTTAACTGTCCCTCATGTACGGACTGAATTTGGCAAAAGAGCTTTTGGCATTGCTGCCCCCTATGGCATGGAAGGCATTGCAGATGAAACTGAAACTCACTGAACTACTTCAGTTGTGTCCTGAGGGACAGACAGCAAGAGACTTTTCTTTATTGTTTTACAGTTCTCTTTCATGTATTTTAAAATGTGTGTCTTAACGTATGACTTTTTGAAACTGCTCTGTGACATGTGCTGATCTTGATCTCAATGGGTTTCTTGCCTGGTTAAATAAAGGTTCTAGATGGTCTTATATTCAGGTGGTCTTATATTGAAATGGTCTAATATTCACGATGTCTTATGTTCAGGGTTGTCTTATATTCAAGGTGATTCTATATTTGAATGGTCTTATATTCAGGTGGTCTTATATTCAGTTGGTCTTATATTCAGGTGGTCTTATATTCAGGTGGTCTTATATTCAGGGTGATTTCATATTTCAATGGTCTTGTATTCAGATGGTCTTATATTCAGGTGGTCTTATATTCAGTTGGTCTTATATTCAGATGGTCTTATATTCAGGTGGTCTTATATTCAGATGGTCTTATAATCAGGTGGTCTTATATTCAAGGTGATTTTATATTTGAATGGTCTTATATTCAGATGGTCTTATATTCAGGTGGTCTTATATTCAGGGTGATTTCATATTTGAATGGTCTTATATTCAGATGGTCTTATATTCAGGTGGTCTTATATTCAGGGTGATTTCATATTTGAATGGTCTTATATTCAGATGGTCTCATATTCAGGTGGTCTTATATTCAGGGTGATTTCATATTTGAATGGTCTTATATTCAGATGGTCTTATATTCAGGTGGTCTTATATTCAGGGTGATTTCATATTTGAATGGTCTTGTATTCAGGTGGTCTTATATTCAGGGTGATTTCATATTTGAATGGTCTTATATTCAGATGGTCTTATATTCAAGGTGATTCTATATTTGAATGGTCTTATATTTAGGTGGTCTTATATTCAGTTGGTCTTATATTCAGGGTGATTTCATATTTGAATGGTCTTATATTTAGATGGTCTTATATTCAGATGGTCTTATATTCAGGTGGTCTTATATTCAGGTGGTCTTATAGTCAGGGTTATTTCATATTTGAATGGTCTTATATTCAGATGGTCTTATATTCAGGTGGTCTTATATTCAGGGTGATTTCATATTTGAATGGTCTTATATTCAGATGGTCTTATATTCAGGTGGTCTTATATTCAGGGTGATTTCATATTTGAATGGTCTTATATTCAGGTGGTCTTATATTCAAGGTGATTCTATATTTGAATGGTCTTATATTCAGGTGGTCTTATATTCAGTTGGTCTTATATTCAGGTGGTCTTATATTCAGGGTGATTTCATATTTGAATGGTCTTATATTCAGATGGTCTTATATTCAGGTGGTCTTATATTCAGGTGGTCTTATAGTCAGGGTGATTTCATATTTGAATGGTCTTATATTCAGATGGTCTTATATTCAGGTGGTCTTATATTCAGGGTGATTTCATATTTGAATGGTCTTATATTCAGATGGTCTTATATTCAGATGGTCTTATATTCAGATGGTCTTATATTCAGGTGGTCTTATATTCAGGTGGTCTTATAGTCAGGGTGATTTCATATTTGAATGGTCTTATATTCAGATGGTCTTATATTCAGGTGGTCTTATATTCAGGGTGATTTCATATTTGAATGGTCTTATATTCAGATGGTCTTATATTCAGGTGGTCTTATGTTCAGGGTGGTCTTATATCCCTAAAGATCTGCGATAAACGAAATGCTCGTTCTTTTACCTTCGCTGAAGAGGTCTTCGGTCGTCATGTCTTCCTCCTCTCTGCTGTCCTGACAGGCACTTTGGGGACCCTCACCTGTTGACTCCGCCTCCTCGCTGCCTTCCTCGCTGCCTTCCTCGCTGCCTTCCTCGCTGCCCGGACTCACCTGCGGGTGAGGCGCAGGTGCAGCATGGTGCAGAGCCGTGACTTGACTGGACTTGAGTGGGAAGAGATCTTCTTCTCCAGGCGGTGGCGAGGAAGACTGGATGACTTCTGTTGATTGGTCGTCAGGAGGGGACGACTCCCACCGCGGCGTTGAAGGCGAGACGTTCTCCTCGGAAGACTCGCGGGTGTCACCGTGACCCAGGTCCTTGGCAGAGGGCGACGCCGGCTCACCCGCCATGTGTGGACTCTCCAACCAGGCCGGAGCGCTGCTGAAGTCCTCAGTGGGACAGTCAGAGTTGGGGTCTTCATCGTCGTGTTCCTTGCTGACGGACCGCAGCTGAACCGAGTGCAGCACATCCGGGGTGATGTTCATGGACGGCCCGGTAAAGGTTTCCGGTTCAGGCGACTCTGTTGGCCTATCTTGCTGAAGAGTCCAGTGACTTGGAGCTTTGCTGCTGGCGCTGGGAAAGGCACTTAAGTCCAGGTGCGAGGGCGGGATTGTGGGCAACTCCAGATGGCGCTTGGATGCAGTGGACAGTGACGCCAGCGACGACTTCCTCTCCGGCACCTTGGGTTTCCTTTTACCGCTAGAAGGCGACAGCGGCCCGGGGAAGAAGGCAGCAGGGAGAGAAGAGGTGGGCGTTTCTGACTGACTGGAGTATCCGCTGGAAGGACTCGCCAAGCCTGCCAGCCTCTCTGGCGACGTCAGCTTGAAGTCTCCCTCCACGGATGGAAGCGAAGGGGTGGTGGCCCTGGAGCCCGACTCCTGCGACTCGGAGCTCTCCTGCGACTTGATGCACTCGATGACCGTGGTGCCCGTGGCCGTGCTGGAGTTGGATAAAGATCTGTAGGGATCGCTGGACTTCAAATCGTTCAGGAGCCAGAAGTCTGCGTAGTCGGCCTGCACCGCACCCTGGTCTTTGAACGAGTGTGCGTCCGCTGAGCTGAACACGCCCAAGTCGGGCAGGTCCAAGGAGCCCTCCAACCCCCAGGCCCTGCTGGGCTCTTTGGCTGGTGAGGAGTTTGCGATGTGACCTGCAGACGCGGACAAAAGGAGCTGCAGGTTCTTCTCCTTGGACCGTGGAAGCTGCTGCCCACAGCTGATCTTTGGTTCTCTCAGGACGGGGATGTTTCCCTCGCTGCATATTTTCCGAAGTGACGAGCTGCGCTTGGGCGGACACGGCTTCACCTTTGGCTTCCTCAAAGAGAGGCAGCGTCTTCTGGACTCTCCGAGAGTCATGTGGCGGCTGAAGTCCGACAGACCGGAGTCAGAGCCGGAGGCTGCGTAATTATAGGTGAAGCTCCTGCTGCCTTGGAGCCCACAGTCAAAGTGCATGGAGGTGTAGTACCCTTCAGTGTCCTCGGAGTAGTGCGAGACCGTGTCCGCCTTCTCCGACGGTGGCTTGTCTGAGAAGCTGCTCTCGCACGTGGCCATGCTGGTGAAACTGGGGCAGCCCAGGCTGCTTCCGGCCTCCCTGCTGGGCTCAGGGCTGAAGTCCTGAGTGCCGGGAGGATGCGGGTCGCTGTAGTTCCATTCCCCGTCCACAGGGGTGCTGATTCCCGCTTCCTCTAAAATGTCCATGGCTGCGGAAGAGAAGGAGCCCGCTCTCTGGGTCCTGAGGCCCGCGTAGGGGTCCAGCATGGCCGGGTCCTCGTTGCCGTGAGTGACGGCGTTCAAAGAGAGCTCAGAGTCGCAGTGCGAGGAGCCGGTGAGCGGCGGCGAGGCTGCCGGCGGGAGAGTCTCTGAGGTCTGGGAGGGGCACGTGGAGCTGCTACCACTCCAGTTCCCACTGGAGGACTGGTGGTCGTCTTTGTGGTCCATCTGACCTCCCAGGACCCCGGCGGCTGAGACGGAGTGCACCGGGCTGCTGAAGGTGTCCGAGCTGGACGACATGTCGCAGCAACCCATGTCTGCCTTCCTGGGCAGCTGAGACCTGGTCCTCTGCATCCAGTCCCGCTCTGGGGTCTCCGACAGCTGCTTGTACTTCAGGCGCTCGGACCCCACTCGGTCACCGGCGCTCTCTTCCTCATCGACATCCTTCAGAATCATCTCGCCACTTTCTTGCAAGAAGTCTCCCACGTTGAATTTGGAAAGCTCCGCCTCCTCCTCGTCGCTTTGGCCGTTCTCCGTCACCCCGCTTCCGTCCCGGGGCAGACTGTGGAAGCGCAGTCGGGTGGCCATGGCGGCGGCGAACATGTCGTCCGGGCTGTCCTGCAGGGCGGCGATGTTGCCTGCCGACTGAGAGAGCGCCACCACCTGGTGACCCCGCTGGGCGCGGATTCTCCTGCGGGAGGGCGCGCCTGAGATCAGGAAGTCCTCCGTCTGGCAGCCTGAGTCTCTGGTGCCAAGATGGCCGTCCGGGACCTCATTGAAAGGGGTGATGTCCAAGGTGGCGTGGACGATCACCGTGCGCTCTCTGGACCCTGGAGAGTCATCAGAGTCTGACGGGAGAAGAAGAACTTTAGAACACTTTTTAAAACTGTCCTGCACAGTCACGCTATTCAGTATAATAATGTATCATCTATATAGTATAATAATGTATCATCTATATAGTATAATAATGTATCATCTATATAGTATAATAATGTATCATCTATATAGTATAATCGTGTATCATCTATATAGTATAATAATGTATCATCTATATAGTATAATAATATATCATCTATATAGTGTAATAATGTATCATCTATATAGTATAATAATGTATCATCTATATAGTATAATCATGTATCATCTATATAGTATAATAATGTATCATCTATATAGTATAATAATGTATCATCTATATAGTATAATAATGTATCATCTATATAGTATAATAATGTATCATCTATATAGTATAATAATGTATCATCTATATAGTATAATCGTGTATCATCTATATAGTATAATAATGTATAATTATTATACTATTATACTATATAGATGATACATTATTATACTATATAGATGATACATTAATATACTATATCGATGATACATTATTATACTATATAGATGATACATTATTATACTATATAGATGATACATTATTATACTATATAGATGATACATTATTATACTACTATACTATATAGATTCCAAATAGTATAATAATGTATCATCGATATAGTATAATAATGTATCATCTATAAAGTATAATAATCTATATATATTATACTATTATATTATATAGATGATACATTATTATACTATATAGATGATACATTTTTATACTATTATACTATATAGATGATACATTATTATACTATATAGATGATACATTATTATACTATATAGATGATACATTATTATACTATTATACTATATAGATGATACATTATTATACTATATAGATACATTATTATACTATATCGATGATACATTATTATACTATATAGATGATACATTATTATACTATATAGATGATACATTATTATACTATATAGATGATACATTATTATACTATATAGATGATACATTATTATACTATTATACTATATAGATTCCAAATAGTATAATAATGTTTTATCTATATAGTAAAATAATGTATCATCGATATAGTATAATAATGTATCATCTATAAAGTATAATAATGTATAATTATTATACTATATAGATGACACATTATTATACTATATAGATGATACATTATTATACTATTATACTATATAGATGATACATTATTACACTATATAGATGATACATTATTATACTATATAGATGATACATTATTATACTATATAGATGATACATTATTATACTATTATACTATATAGATGATACATTATTATACTATATAGATGATACATTATTATGCTATTATACTATATAGATTCGATATAGTATAGTAATGTATCATCTATATAGTAAAATAATGTATCATCTATATAGTATAATAATGTATCATCTATATAGTAAAATAATGTATCATCTATATAGTATAATAATGTATCATCTATTTAGTGTAATAATGTATCATCTATATAGTGTAATAATGTATCATCTATATAGTATAATCCTGTATCATCTATATAGTATAATAATGTATCATCTATATAGTATAATAATGTATCATCTATATAGTATAATAATGTATCATCTATATAGTATAATAATGTATAATCTATATAGTATAATAATGTATAATCTATATAGTATAATAATGTATCATCTATATAGTATAATCATGTATCATCTATATAGTATAATCATGTATCATCTATATAGTATAATAATGTATCATCTATATAGTATAATCATGTATCATCTATATAGTATAATAATGTATCATCTATTTAGTGTAATAATGTATCATCTGTATAGTGTAATAATGTATCATCTATATAGTATAATCATGTATCATCTATATAGTATAATAATGTATCATCTATATAGTATAATAATGTATCATCTATATAGTATAATAATGTATCATCTATATAGTATAATAATGTATCATCTATTTAGTGTAATAATGTATCATCTATATAGTATAATAATGTATCATCTATATAGTATAATCATGTATCATCTATATAGTATAATAATGTATCATCTATATAGTATAATAATGTATCATCTATATAGTATAATAATGTATTATCTATATAGTAAAATAATGTATCATCTATATAGTATAATAATGTATCATCTATATAGTATAATAATGTACCATCTATATAGTATAATAATGTATCATCTATATAGTATAATAGTATAATAATGTATCATCTATATAGTATAATAATGTATCATCTATATAGTATAATAATGTATCATCTATATAGTATAGTAATGTATCATCTATATAGTAAAATAATGTATCATCTATATAGTATAATAATGTATCATCTATATAGTATAATAATGTATCATCTATATAGTATAATAATGTACCATCTATATCAGGGGTCACCAACGCGGTGCCCGCGGGCACCAGGTCGCCCGTAAGGACCAGATGAGTCGCCCGCGGGCCTATTCTAAAAAAAAAAAAAAAAAAAAAAAAAAATTTTAAAATTAAATCTACATAGAAAAAATACAAGATACACTTTCAATCAGTACATCAACCCAAACAACCTCCCCCATGCACACTCATCCACACCCACTCACACAAAAGGGGTTATTTCTTTCTGCTACCAATATTCTGGTTCCCACAACATAGACATCTGCAAGGGACACAGTCCCTGAAGCACACATGATTGTATAGGCTGCTGGTCCACTAACATGTTCATTAATTACTATTTTTATGTAATTATTTTTATATTGTTTTACTTTCTTTTTTATCCAAGAAAATGTTTTTTATTTATTTATCTTATTTTATTTTATTTTTTAAAAAAGGGCCTTATCTTCAACAGACCAGGTTGTCAATGAAATTAGATTTGTTTAAAGGGTTTTTTAAACCAGGCCCAGTCCAGATAATGTCCAAGTCGGACTCAGCAACACACACCTTCATTCATGTACACAGAAAAAAATTAGGGAACACAACAGATTGCATATAATTTATAAACAAAATTACATTTTCAAAATAAGCATTTATGTACAGTCCAGATTATGTCCAGGTCACTCAAATTAGGGAACACAACAACAGATATCATATAATCTATAAACATAATTATACTTTCAAAATAAGCCTTTGAGGACTTCTCATCTTTTTTTAATGTTTTTTGGCATCATTATCGTTTTCAACCATGTAACTTTCTAAAGTTAGAAAATACTGAATAAATGTTTTAAAGAAAGTAATACTAAGTGAATATCTGTTTTTGGCCTTAAAAATAAACATTTTACCGAGTACTATAATTAAATTGACTAAATCATGATTGTCAATGAACTCTCCTAAAATAACAGAAACCACATTAAGCTTCATAAACAAACCAATCCTTAAACACATTTTTTCAACTTCCACCCAAAACAAAGACACAATATGACAATACCAAAACAAATGCAGGGTGGATTCAGGCTCCTCACAACAAAATCGGCAATCATCTGACTCTGTCATATTCCATCATTTTAACATTTTCCCCGTGGGTAAGAAGTTATAAATAATTTTAATTTGAAAATAACGATTTTGCACATCGATAGTGGTTTTATAGATTAGTTTGAATATGGCATCCCATGGCAACGGGCAGTCAAAAAGTCCTCCCATTTTCCATTTGTGTTGTATGAGGCAGCCTTCAAAGATTTCTTTATTAAATAAAAATTATATATTTTTCTATTTATTTTAGTTCCTTTTTGCCAACTAGAATTTCTTATTAGAGGTTTACAAACTAATAATGTAGTAGTTCCATAATTAATTATTTGTTTCCATCTTTTCCCAATTACTCCAGTTAGTTGATAAAATGAAAAGCTTGAGCAAGCATCACCATACATAGCTCTAAATTCATCATACTTCATAATTTTACCATTCTCATTGATAATATCATTGACAAAAATGATTCCTCTTTCAAACATATTTTTCCAAAAGAAAGGCTTTCCATCTATTACAATATTAGAGTTCATCCATATTAACTGCTGCAAAATATCGTCTCTTTTTTCTGGCACATATAATTGAAAACACCACTATGAGTGGATTGTTTCCTTTATGAACCCCGCCATGTTTCCCAGCAGACTCTCTGGGAGGGGATCACTTGTAAAAAAGGATACAATTTCTTTTGATACAGTACATGTTTTTTGTCCAACAGGACATTTGTGTACCACTCAATGTTTAAATACATCTTTGGAACAATTGATGCTTTTAAAGACACACACATAGCTTCAAGGTTGAGAAGTTTCAGGCCCCCATATTCATAATCTTTGTACAAAACCTTTCTTTTAATCTTTTCTGGTTTGCCGTTCCAGACAAAATCGAAGACCCTCCGCTCATAAATCTTAAAAACGTTTTGTGATGGAGCTGGTAATGACAAAAACAAATAAATAAATTGAGGAATAATTAACGAGTTGGCAATAGACATTTTACCATACAAGGTTAGGGATTTCCCTTTCCATAATTGCATAATTTTGTCCAGCTTTCTTAGTCGATTATCATAATTTACTGAGCCTAGATCTTCCAGATTTTCTGGGACAACAACACCAAGTATGTTAACTGGTCCATCTGTCCACAAAACAGGCACTTTGCATTCCATTCGAAAGGACGTTCCCTTTAGATTTACGATCCTTAACATTTTACATTTATCATAATCAAGCTTAAGGCCAGATTGCTGTGAAAATATGTCCAAAAGATTAAGAAGGTTCCGCAAACAATGAGGAAAAATCTTATCTTTGTGAATCAGCCTTTTCTGACATGAACTTCATCAAGAACAAACACAGAACACGCCTCACTGATGCACATCTGCAAGACTCACTCAGAGTTGCAGTGTCAAGTTACACACCAGAGTACAACACACTAGTTAACAGCATGCAATGCCAGGCTTCCCACTAACTGACAAAGAAACAGATAACAGATTTGGTGTCCTGTTCAAAGTGTGACATGATTTAAAAATTTGAGAGTTTACTTTTGTATTTTACATGAGTTATTATTTGTACAAACATGGTGCAAAGTAATTCATGATTTGTTAAAAAATGTTAGTGGCTAGCTAGTTAAAATGGGATATTGTGATTTCACAAGACTGTCTTAGAAGTGATCATTTGAAAACGTTCAATTTGAAAAATGTGCACTTAGAGAAAATAAAAAAATAAAGTGTTGCATATTGATATTTATCTGTTTCTATATATATTTATTGTGAGAAATCATTAAGATGATCAGTGTTTCCACAAAGATAAATATCATTAATTATTAATAATAACAGAGTTAAAGGTAAATTGAGCAAATTGGCTACTTCTGGCAATTTATTTAAGTGTGTATCAAACTGGTAGCCCTTCGCATGAATCAGTACCCAAGAAGTAGCCCTTGGTTTCAAAAAGGTTGGTGACCCCTGATCTATATAGTATAATAATGTATCATCTATATAGTATAATAATGTATCATCTATATAGTATAATAATGTACCATCTATATAGTATAATAATGTATCATCTACATAGTATAATAATGTATCATCTATATAGTATAATAATGTATCATCTATATAGTATAATAATGTACCATCTATATAGTATAATAATGTATCATCTATATAGTATAATAATGTACCATCTATATAGTATAATAATGTATCATCTATATAGTATAATAGTATAATAATGTATCATCTATATAGTATAATAATGTATCATCTATATAGTATAATAATGTATCATCTATATAGTATAGTAATGTATCATCTATATAGTAAAATAATGTATCATCTATATAGTATAATAATGTATCATCTATATAGTATAATAATGTACCATCTATATAGTATAATAATGTATCATCTATATAGTATAATAATGTATCATCTATATAGTATAATAATGTACCATCTATATAGTATAATAATGTATCATCTACATAGTATAATAATGTATCATCTATATAGTATAATAATGTATCATCTATATAGTATAATAATGTATCATCTATTTAGTATAATAATGTATCATCTATATAGTATAATAATGTACCATCTATATAGTATAATAATGTATCATCTATATAGTATAATAATGTATCATCTATATAGTATAATAATGTACCATCTATATAGTATAATAATGTATCATCTACATAGTATAATAATGTATCATCTATATAGTATAATAATGTATCATCTATATAGTATAATAATGTATCATCTATATAGTATAATAATGTATCATCTATATAGTATAATAATGTATCATCTATATAGTATAATAATGTACCATCTATATAGTATAATAATGTATCATCTACATAGTATAATAATGTATCATCTATATAGTATAATAATGTATCATCTATATAGTATAATAATGTATCATCTATATAGAATACAAACCCCAAAAGCAGTGAAGTTGTCAAGTTGTGTAAATGGTAAATAAAAAGAGAATACAACCAATCCTTTTCAACTTCTATTCAACTGAATAGACTGCAAAGACAACATATTTCATGTTCACACTGAGAAACTTTGTTATTTTTTGCAAATTTGGAATTTGATGCCTGCAACATGTTTCAGAAAAGCTGGCACAAGTGGCAAAAAAAAGTGAGAAAGTTGAGGAATGCTCATCAAAGACTTATTTGGAACATCCGACAGGTGAACAGGCTGATTGGGAACAGGTGGGTGCCATGATTGGCTATAAAAGCAGCTTCCATGAAATGCTCAGTCATTCACAAACAAGGACGGGGCGAGGGTCACCACTTTGTCAACAAATGCCTGAGCAAATTGTTGAACAGTTTAAGAACAACATTTCTCAACCAGCTATTGCAAGGAATTTCAGGGATTTCACCATCTACGCTCCGTAATATCATCAAAAGTTTCAGAGAATCTGCACGTAGCGATGATATTCCGCACCTTGGATCCCTCAGGCGGTACTGCATCAAAAAGCGACATCCGTGTGTAAAGGATATCACCACATGGGCTCGGGAACAGTTCAGAAAACCACTGTCAGTAACTACAGTTGGTCGCTACATCTGTAAGTGCAAGTTAAAACTCTACTATGCAAAGCCAAAACCATTTATCAACAACACCCAGAAACGTCGCCGGCTTCGCTGGGCCCGAGCTCATCTAAGATGGACTGATACAAAGTGGAAAAGTGTTCTGTGGTCTGACGAGTCCACATTTCAAATTGTTTCTGGAAACTGTGGACGTCGTGTCCTCCGGACCAAAGAGGAAAAGAACCATCCGGATTGTTCTAGGCGCAAAGTGTAAAAGGCAGCATGTGTGATGGTATGGGGGTGTATTAGTGCCCAAGACATGGGTAACTTACACATCTGTGAAGGCGCCATTAATGCTGAAAGGTACATACAGCTTTTGGAGCAACATATGTTGCCATCCAAGCAACGTTACCATGGACGCCCCTGCTTATTTCAGCAAGACGACTTTTTTTGCAAGGTGTTGCTGCCATTAAATTGTAAGTTAATGATTATTTCTCAGTGTGAACATGAAATATCTTGTCTTTGCAGTCTATTCAATTGAATATAAGTTGAAAAAGATCATTGTATTCTCTTTTTATTTACCGTTTACATAACGTGACAACAACTACTACTACTACTACAACTACTACTAATGCTACTAGTACTAAGGGTGGATGCAAAGAGTTAGTACCTAAGTCCAGCTGCACGTGTCGAGGCACACCGGCCACCGTCCTGCGCCTCTTCAGCTTCCTCCTCCTCTGCAGCACAGACTGAGCGTGGCCCAGCGAGCAGCGCACACTCGCCTCTCTGTCGAAGGCCACGCCTGCAAGCACCAGAGGGGGGGGAGACATGTGAGGGGGGTTCTGGTAAGACCAGCCGGACCAGACCATCCCCAACAAACAACTTGTTGTCGCTGCTCCCAAACTACTGCGTCGCGGTCACGTGACTTCAGCTCCATGGCGATCGCTCCGCTTTGCCGACTATGCAGATTTGTTTACCCCCCTTGGGAGCAAAGTGGGAGTCAATAACCTTCCTTTCAGCCACTTGGACACCACTACTTGGCATGGGTGGCACACTTCTTTCTGGAACATTCTTCTCAGCCATGAGACTTACTTAACTCTCAGTACATCCGTGGTTAACATGCTAACACAAGCTATCATGGAACTATTAGTTTCTACCTAAGCTAACGTGCTAACTTAGCAAGTAACTCCACTACAAACACTTTGATTGACAGTTTAGCTTTAGCATGTATTTGTAATACTTGATCATAGTTTATGTTTAACAACCTCACTAGTTGTTTAGTTTAGCATGTATTTGTAATACTTGATCATAGTTTATGTTTAACAACCTCACTAGTTGTTTAGTTTAGCATGTATTTGTAATACTTGATCATAGTTTATGTTTAACAACCTCACTAGTTGTTTAGTTTAGCATGTATTTGTAATACTTGATCATAGTTTATGTTTAACAACCTCACTAGTTGTTTAGTTTAGCATGTATTTGTAATACTTGATCATAGTTTATGTTTAACAACCTCACTAGTCGCTGTTAGCATCGGTAGCATAGCTAGCATTTCACTTTCAAAGCCACTAAGTTTGCCTCAAAAGTCAGGCGAAGAATAGATGCTAAAGGTGCTAAAGAAGGATGCTAAGAGTGCTAAACAAGGATACTGAGAGTGCTAAACAAGGATACTGAGAGTGCTAAAGAAGGATACTAAGAGTGCTAAACAAGGATACTAAGAGTGCTAAAGAAGGATACTAAGAGTGCTAAAGAAGGATACTAAGGGAGCTAAAAAGGATACTAAGAGTGCTAAAGAAGGATACTAAGAGTGCTAAACAAGGATACTAAGAGTGCTAAAGAAGGATACTAAGAGTGCTAAAGAAGGATACTAAGAGTGCTAAAGAAGGATACTAAGGGAGCTAAAAAGGATACTAAGAGTGCTAAAGAAGGATACTAAGAGTGCTAAACAAGGATGCTAAGAGTGCTAAACAAGGATACTAAGAGTGCTAAACAAGGATACTGAGAGTGCTAAAGAAGGATACTAAGGGTGCTAAAGAAGGATACTAAGAGTGCTAAACAAGGATGCTAAGAGTGCTAAACAAGGATACTAAGAGTGCTAAACAAGGATACTGAGAGTGCTAAAGAAGGATACTAAGGGTGCTAAAGAAGGATACTAAGAGTGCTAAACAAGGATACTAGAGGTGCTAAAGAAGGATACTAAAGGTGCTAAAGAAGGATACTAAGAGTGCTAAAGAAGGATACTAAGAGTGCTAAAGAAGGATACTAAGAGTGCTAAAGAAGGATACTAAGAGTGCTAAAGAAGGATACTAAGGGAGCTAAAAAGGATACTAAGAGTGCTAAAGAAGGATACTAAGAGTGCTAAAGAAGGATACTAAGAGTGTTAAAGAAGGATACTAAGAGTGCTAAAGAAGGATACTAAGGGAGCTAAAAAGGATACTAAGAGTGCTAAAGAAGGATACTAAGAGTGCTAAAGAAGGATGCTAAGAGTGCTAAACAAGGATACTAAGAGTGCTAAAGAAGGATACTAAAGGTGCTAAAGAAGGATACTAAGAGTGCTAAACAAGGATACTAAGAGTGCTAAAGAAGGATACTAAGAGTGCTAAAGAAGGATACTAAGGGAGCTAAAAAGGATACTAAGAGTGCTAAAGAAGGATACTAAGAGTGCTAAACAAGGATACTAAGAGTGCTAAAGAAGGATACTAAGAGTGCTAAAGAAGGATACTAAGAGTGCTAAAGAAGGATACTAAGGGAGCTAAAAAGGATACTAAGAGTGCTAAAGAAGGATACTAAGAGTGCTAAACAAGGATGCTAAGAGTGCTAAACAAGGATACTAAGAGTGCTAAACAAGGATACTGAGAGTGCTAAAGAAGGATATTAAGGGTGCTAAAGAAGGATACTAAGAGTGCTAAACAAGGATACTAGAGGTGCTAAAGAAGGATACTAAAGGTGCTAAAGAAGGATACTAAGAGTGCTAAAGAAGGATACTAAGAGTGCTAAAGAAGGATACTAAGAGTGCTAAAGAAGGATACTAAGAGTGCTAAAGAAGGATACTAAGGGAGCTAAAAAGGATACTAAGAGTGCTAAAGAAGGATACTAAGAGTGCTAAAGAAGGATACTAAGAGTGCTAAAGAAGGATACTAAGAGTGCTAAAGAAGGATACTAAGGGAGCTAAAAAGGATACTAAGAGTGCTAAAGAAGGATACTAAGAGTGCTAAAGAAGGATGCTAAGAGTGCTAAACAAGGATACTAAGAGTGCTAAAGAAGGATACTAAAGGTGCTAAAGAAGGATACTAAGAGTGCTAAAGAAGGATACTAAGGGTGCTAAAGAAGGATACTAAGAGTGCTAAAGAAGGATACTAAGGGAGCTAAAAAGGATACTAAGAGTGCTAAAGAAGGATACTAAAGGTGCTAAAGAAGGATACTAAGAGTGCTAAAGAAGGATACTAAGGGTGCTAAAGAAGGATACTAAGAGTGCTAAAGAAGGATACTAAGGGAGCTAAAAAGGATACTAAGAGTGCTAAAGAAGGATACTAAGAGTGCTAAAGAAGGATACTAAGGGAGCTAAAAAGGATACTAAGAGTGCTAAAGAAGGATACTAAGAGTGCTAAACAAGGATGCTAAGAGTGCTAAAGAAGGATACTAAGAGTGCTAAAGAAGGATATTAAGGGTGCTAAAGCAGGATACTAAGAGTGCTAAAGAAGGATGCTAAGAGTGCTAAAGAAGGATACTAAGAGTGCTAAAGAAGGATACTAGAGGTGCTAAACAAGGATACTAAGAGTGCTAAATAAGGATACTAAGAGTGCTAAACAAGGATACTAAGAGTGCTAAAGAAGGATACTAAGAGTGCTAAAGAAGGATACTAAGAGTGCTAAACAAGGATACTAAGAGTGCTAAAGAAGGATACTAAGAGTGCTAAAGAAGGATATTAAGGGTGCTAAAGCAGGATACTAAGAGTGCTAAAAAAGGATACTAAGAGTGCTAAAGAAGGATACTAAGAGTGCTAAAGAAGGATACTAGTGGTGCTAAACAAGGATACTAAGAGTGCTAAATAAGGATACTAAGAGTGCTAAACAAGGATACTAAGAGTGCTAAAGAAGGATACTAAGAGTGCTAAAGAAGGATATTAAGGGTGCTAAAGCAGGATACTAAGAGTGCTAAAGAAGGATGCTAAGAGTGCTAAAGAAGGATACTAAGAGTGCTAAAGAAAGATACTAGAGGTGCTAAACAAGGATACTAAGAGTGCTGAATAAGGATACTAAGAGTGCTAAACAAGGATACTAAGAGTGCTAAAGAAGGATACTAAGAGTGCTAAAGAAGGATATTAAGGGTGCTAAAGCAGGATACTAAGAGTGCTAAAGAAGGATACTAGAGGTGCTAAACAAGGATACTAAGAGTGCTAAATAAGGATACTAAGAGTGCTAAACAAGGATACTAAGAGTGCTAAAGAAGGATACTAAGAGTGCTAAAGAAGGATATTAAGGGTGCTAAAGCAGGATACTAAGAGTGCTAAAGAAGGATACTAGAGGTGCTAAACAAGGATACTAAGAGTGCTAAAGAAGGATACTAAGAGTGCTAAACAAGGATACTAGAGGTGCTAAAGAAGGATACTAAGAGTGCTAAACAAGGATACTAGAGGTGCTACAGAAGGATACTAAGAGTGCTAAACAAGGATACTAGAGGTGCTAAAGAAGGATACTAAGAGTGCTAAACAAGGATACTAGAGGTGCTAAAGAAGGATACTAAGAGTGCTAAAGAAGGATACTAGAGGTGCTACAGAAGGATACTAAGAGTGCTAAACAAGGATACTAGAGGTGCTAAAGAAGGATACTAAGAGTGCTAAACAAGGATACTAGAGGTGCTAAAGAAGGATACTAGAGGTGCTAAAGAAGGATACTAGATATGCTAAAGAAGGATACTAGAGGTGCTAAAGAAGTATACTAGAGGTGCTAAACAAGGATACTGAGAGTGCTAAAGAAGGATACTAAGGGTGCTAAAGAAGGATACTAAGAGTGCTAAAGAAGGATACTAAGAGTGCTAAAGAAGGATACTAGAGGTGCTAAACAAGGATACTAAGAGTGCTAAAGAAGGATACTAAGAGTGCTAAACAAGGATACAAAGAGTGCTAAAGAAGGATACTAAGAGTGCTAAAGAAGGATATTAAGCGTGCTGAAGAAGGATACTAAGAGTGCTAAAGAAGGATACTAAAGGTGCTAAAGAAGGATACTAAGAGTGCTAAAGAAGGATACTAAGAGTGCTAAAGAAGGATATTAAGGGAGCTAAAAAGGATACTAAGAGTGCTAAAGAAGGATACTAAGAGTGCTAAACAAGGATGCTAAGAGTGCTAAAGAAGGATACTAAGAGTGCTAAAGAAGGATACTAAGAGTGCTAAAGAAGGATACTACAGGTGCTAAAGAAGGATACTAAGGGAGCTAAAGAAGGATTCTAAGAGTGCTAAAGAAGGATACTAAGGGTGCTAAAGAAGGATACTAAGAGTGCTAAAGAAGGATACTAAGAGTGCTAAAGAAGGATACTAAGAGTGCTAAAGAAGGATACTAAGAGTGCTAAAGAAGGATACTAAGAGTGCTAAAGAAGGATACTAAGAGTGCTAAAGAAGGATACTAAGGGTGCTAAAGAAAGATACTAAGAGTGCTAAAGAAGGATACTAAGAGTGCTGAAGAAGGATACTAAGAGTGCTAAAGAAGGATACTAAGAGTGCTAAAGAAGGATACTAAGGGTGCTAAAAAGGATACTAAGAGTGCTAAAGAAGGATACTAAGGGTGCTAAAGAAGGATACTAAGAGTGCTAAAGAAGGATACTAAGAGTGCTAAAGAAGGATACTAAGAGTGCTAAAGAAGGATACTAAGGGTGCTAAAGAAGGATACTAAGAGTGCTAAAGAAGGATAATAAGAGTGCTAAAGAAGGATACTAAAAGTGCTAAAGAAGGATGCGAGAGTGGTTAATAAAGAGGCTAAAGAAGGATGCTAAGAGTGTTAAAAATTAATGCTAAGAGTGTTAAAGAAGGATGCTAGAATGCTAAAAAAAAACCACTAGAATGCTGAAGAAGAACACTACAGTTCTAAAGAAGGACGCTAGAGTGCTAAAGAAGGATGGAAAAAAAAGATACCAAGAGTGTTAAAGAAGGATACTAAGAGTGCTAAAGTAGGATACTAGAGGTGCTAAAGAAGGATACTATAGGTGATAAAGAAGGATACTAGAGGTGCTAAAGAAGGATCCTAGAGGCGCTAAAGAAGGATACTAGAGGTGCTAAAGAAGTATACTAGAGGTGCTAAAGAAGTATGCTAGAGGTGCTAAAAAAGGATGCCAGAGGTGCTAAAGAAGTATACTAGAGGTGCTAAAGAAGGATACTATAGGTGATAAAGAAGGATACTAGAGGTGCTAAAGAAGTATGCTAGAGGTGCTAAAGAAGGATACCAGAGGTGCTAAAGAAGGATACTAGAGGTGCTAAAGAAGGATACTATAGGTGATAAAGAAGGATACTAGAGGTGCTAAAGAAGGATCCTAGAGGTGCTAAAGAAGGATACTAGAGGTGCTAAAGAAGGATACCAGAGGTGCTAAAGAAGGATACCAGAGGTGCTAAAGAAGTATACTAGAGGTGCTAAAGAAGGATACCAGAGGTGCTAAAGAAGGATACTAGAGGTGCTAAAGAAGTATATTAAAGGTGCTAAGGAAGGATATTAAAGGTGCTAAAGAAGGATACTAAGAGTGCTAAAGAAGGATACCAGAGGTGCTAAAGAAGGATACTAGAGGTGCTAAAGAAGGATACTATAGGTGATAAAGAAGGATACTAGAGGTGCTAAAGAAGGATCCTAGAGGTGCTAAAGAAGGATACTAGAGGTGCTAAAGAAGTATGCTAGAGGTGCTAAAGAAGGATACCAGAGGTGCTAAAGAAGTATACTAGAGGTGCTAAAGAAGTATATTAAAGGTGCTAAAGAAGGATATTAAAGGTGCTAAAGAAGGATACTAGAGGTGCTAAAGAAGGATACTAGAGGTGCTAAAGAAGGATACTAAGGGTGCTAAAGAAGGATACTAGAGGTGCTAAAGAAGGATACTAAGGTTGCTAAAAAAGGATACTAGATGTGCTAAAGAAGGATACTAGAGGTGCTAAAGAACGATACTAGATATGCTAAAGAAGGATACTAGAGGTGCTAAAGAAGGATACTAAGGGTGCTAATGAAGGATACTAGAGGTGCTAAAGAAGATACTAGAAGTGCTAAAGAAGGATACTAAGGGTGCTAAAGTAGAATACTAAGGGTGCTAAAGAAGGATACTAAGGGTGCTAAAGAAGGATACTAGAGGGGCTAAAGAAGGATACTAGAGGTGCTAAAGAAGGATACTAAGGGTGCTAAAGAAGAATAATAGGGTGCTAAAGAAGGATACTAGAGGTGCTAAAGAAGGATATTAAGGGTGCTAAAGAAGGATACTAGAGGTGCTAAAGAAGGATACTAGAGGCGCTAAAGAAGGATACTAGAGGTGCTAAAGAAGGATCTTAAAAGGTGCTAAAGAAGGATACTAGAGGTGCTAAAGAAGGATATTAAAAGGTGCTAAAGAAGGATATTAAAAGGTGCTAAAGAAGGATACTAGAGGTGCTAAAGAAGGATATTAAAAGGTGCTAAAGAAGGATATTAAAAGGTGCTAAAGAAGGATACTAGAGGTGCTAAAGAAGGATACTAGAGGTGCTAAAGAAGGATATTAAAAGGTGCTAAAGAAGGATACTAGAGGTGCTACAGAAGGATACTAGAGGTGCTAAAGAAGGATACTAGAGGTGCTAAAGAAGGATACTAGAGGTGCTAAAGAAGTATATAAAAGGTGCTAAAGAAAGATACTGGAGGTGCTAAAGAAGGATATTAAAAGGTGCTAAAGAAGGATACTAGAGGTGCTACAGAAGGATACTAGAGGTGCTAAAGTAGGATACTAGAGGTGCTAAAGAAGGATACTAGAGGTGCTAAAGAAGGATACAAGAGGTGCTAAAGAAGGATACTAGAGGTGCTAAAGAAGGATACTAGAGGTGCTAAAGAAGGATATTAAAAGGTGCTAAAGAAGGATACTAGAGGTGCTAAAGAAGTATATTAAAGGTGCTAAGGAAGGATACTAGAGGTGCTAAAGAAGGATATTAAAAGGTGCTAAATTAGGATACTAGAGGTGCTAAAGAAGGATATTAAAAGGTGCTAAAGAAGGATACTAGAGGTGCTAAAGAAGGATATTAAAAGGTGCTAAAGAAGGATACTAGAGGTGCTAAAGAAGGATATTAAAAGGTGCTAAAGAAGGATATTAAAAGGTGCTAAAGAAGGATATTAAAAGGTGCTAAAGAAGGATACTAGAGGTGCTAAAGAAGGATATTAAAAGGTGCTAAAGAAGGATACTAGAGGTGCTAAAGAAGGATATTAAAAGGTGCTAAAGAAGGATACTAGAGGTGCTAAAGAAGGATATTAAAAGGTGCTAAAGAAGGATACTAGAGGTGCTAAAGAAGGATACTAGAGGTGCTAAAGAAGGATACTAGAGGTGCTAAAGAAGGATATTAAAAGGTGCTAAAGAAGGATACTAGAGGTGCTAAAGAAGGATATTAAAAGGTGCTAAAGAAGGATACTAGAGGTGCTAAAGAAGGATATTAAAAGGTGCTAAAGAAGGATACTAGAGGTGCTAAAGAAGGATACTAGAGGTGCTAAAGAAGGATATTAAAAGGTGCTAAAGAAGGATACTAGAGGTGCTAAAGAAGGATATTAAAAGGTGCTAAAGAAGGATATTAAAAGGTGCTAAAGAAGGATACTAGAGGTGCTAAAGAAGGATATTAAAAGGTGCTAAAGAAGGATATTAAAAGGTGCTAAAAAAGGATACTAGAGGTGCTAAAGAAGGATATTAAAAAGTGCTAAAGAAGGATATTAAAAGGTGCTAAAGAAGGATACTAGAGGTGCTAAAGAAGGATATTAAAAGGTGCTAAAGAAGGATACTAGAGGTGCTAAAGAAGGATATTAAAAGGTGCTAAAGAAGGATATTAAAAGGTGCTAAAGAAGGATACTAGAGGTGCTAAAGAAGGATATTAAAAGGTGCTAAAGAAGGATATTAAAAGGTGCTAAAAAAGGATATTAGAGGTGCTAAAGAAGGATATTAAAAGGTGCTAAAGAAGGATATTAAAAGGTGCTAAAGAAGGATACTAGAGGTGCTAAAGAAGGATATTAAAAGGTGCTAAAGAAGGATACTAGAGGTGCTAAAAAAGGATATTAAAAGGTGCTAAAGAAGGATATTAAAAGGTGCTAAAGAAGGATATTAAAAGGTGCTAAAGAAGGATACTAGAGGTGCTAAAGAAGGATATTAAAAGGTGCTAAAGAAGGATACTAGAGGTGCTAAAGAAGGATATTAAAAGGTGCTAAAGAAGGATACTAGAGGTGCTAAAGAAGGATATTAAAAGGTGCTAAAGAAGGATACTAGAGGTGCTAAAGAAGGATATTAAAAGGTGCTAAAGAAGGATACTAGAGGTGCTAAAGAAGGATACTAGAGGTGCTAAAGAAGGATACTAGAGGTGCTAAAGAAGGATACTAGAGGTGCTAAAGAAGGATATTAAAAGGTGCTAAAGAAGGATACTAGAGGTGCTAAAGAAGGATATTAAAAGGTGCTAAAGAAGGATACTAGAGGTGCTAAAGAAGGATATTAAAAGGTGCTAAAGAAGGATACTAGAGGTGCTAAAGAAGGATATTAAAAGGTGCTAAAGAAGGATATTAAGAGCGCTGCTTGAATTTACCGGTGACATTAATTGGGACGAGACAAGAGTTGATGACTCGGGACTTCATCCTCTCCTGGGGTGTGGGCAGCGGCAGGGCGCAGGACCAGTTGGTCTGCTTGTCCAGCGTGCTCGGCCTGTTGGGGATGGGACTCTTGGAGCGCTCACCCAGCGACGCCCCCTCACAGTGGGCGGAGTCAGAGGGCGTGGCCTGCAACACATGCATTCCTTTCATTATTATTGTCAAATGTGATGGATATCAGTCCATCCACAGTGGAAGCAGGAGTGCAGTACATGCCTGGGAGCCAAAGGGAAGTTAGCACATCAGCAGTGAGAGTGAAAGCTGAAGAAATGTGATGATAACCATAGAAGAAGAAGTTACACACATACCTCCACTGCCCAAGTCACGTGTTTGTTAACACAAGACACTAACTTCTACAATGTGATGAAACATTTGTTGTTTTCAAAAAGACAATCCTCATCTTCTAGTACATTCCAAGTTCTTACCTTCAGTTTGCAGCACTTGCAATGAAAGTGGGAGCCAAAGTGAAAGTGAAAGTGCTTCCTCAGGCTCCCACTAAAGCCCCAAAAGTAAAAGCTGCTCTCCAGCTTTTGTGTTTTATTTGCGGCACAAAAGTAAAAATGTGGAACAAAAGTAAAAATGTGGAACAAAAGGTTTCCATGGCAACGTTACTCGCTAGCAGCAGCAAAGAAGCTGATTGGTTGGAAGAAAAGGAAGAAACTTCATGGCAAGTGAACAGCTGGGGGTCACATGCATTGTGGGTAATCACCATCAGCACACACACACACACACACGCACACACACACACACACACACACACACACACACACACACACACACACACACACACTGAAAACAACATCCAAAGAAAGGAAAGGAAAAAGAAAAAGAAGAAAAAAGAAGAAGAAAAAGAAGGCTAAGAAGAAAGAGAAGAAGGAGAAGAGGAAGAAGAAGTGAAAAGAAGAAGAAGAAGTACAAGACGAAGAAGAAAAAGGAAGGAGAAGAAGAAGAAGAAGAAGAAGTAAGGAAAAGAAGAAGAAGAAGAACAAGACAAAGAAGAAAAAAGAAGGAGTATAAGAAGAAGAAGAAGGAGAAAAAGGAGAATAAGAATAAGAAGAAAGAGAAGAATAAGGAGAAGAAGAAGAAAGAGGAAGAAAAAGAAGATGAAGGAGAGGAGGAAGAAGAAGAACGAGAAAAGAAAAATAAGAAGAAGAAGAAAAAGAAGAAGAACAAAAGAACAACAAGAACAAGAAGAAGAAGAAGAAAGAGGAAGAAGAAGAAGAAGAAGTAAAAGAGGAAGAAGAAGATTAAAGCAGTAGGAGGAGGAAAAGAAGAAGAAGAAGAGAAGAAGAAGAAGAAGAAAAAGAAGAAGAAGGAGGAGGAGGAGAAGAAGAAGATTAAAGCAGTAGGAGGAGGAAAAGAAGAAGAAGAAAAAGGAGGAGAAGAAGAAGAAGAACATTAAGGCAGTAGGAGGTGAAAAAGAAGAAGAAGAAGAAGAAGAAGAAGAAAAAGAAAAAGAAGAAGAAGAACATTAAAGCAGTAGGAGGAGGAAAAGAAGAAGAAGAAGAAGAAGAAGAAGAAGAAGAAGAAGAAGAAGAAAAAGAAAAAGAAGAAAAAGAAGCATAAGAAGAAAGAGAAGAAGGAGGAGGAGGAGGAGGAGGAGGAGGAGGAGGAGGAGGAGGAGGAGAAGAAGAAGAAGAAGAAGAAGAAGAAGAAGAAGAAGAAAAAGGAAAGAAGAAGGTGAAGAAGAAGAAAGAGGAAAAAAAGAAGAAGAAGGAGAGGAGGAAGAAGAAGCAGAAAGAAGAGGAAGAAGAAGAAAAAGGAAAGAAGAAGGTGAAGAAGAAGAAAGAGGAAGAAAAAGAAGAAGAAGGAGAGGAGGAAGAAGAAGCAGAAAGAAGAAGAAGAAAAAGAAGCATAAGAAGAAGAAGATGAAGCAGAAGGAGGAGGAAAAGAAGAAGAAGGAGGAGGAGGAGGAGGAGAAAAAGGAGAAGAGTTTGGAGGTGAAGGAGGGGTGACAAGTACCTTTGTGTTCCAGGGGGAGAAGTGACAACAGTCGGTGGGAGAAGAGGAGCGCTTGTTGCTTTGGAACTGAATTCAAAGACAAAACATGACAACAAAAGAAAAGACAACAAAAGAGACAACAAATGAACACACAAGTACTTGACACACAAGATGGAGGAGGTGAGGGGGCGTGGCCTGTGTGGAACTCTCAATTGTACCTCATTTCCTAATGATAGTACATCTGCACCTAGTGGACACAACATGATAGTACATCTGCACCTAGTGGACACAACATGATAGTACATCTGCACCTAGTGGACACAACATGATAGTACATCTGCACCTAGTGGACACAACATGATAGTACATCTGCACCTAGTGGACACTACATGATAGTACATCTGCACCTAGTGGACACTACATGATAGTACATCTGCACCTAGTGGACACAACATGAACTACATGATAGTACATCTGCACCTAGTGGCCACAACATGATAGTACATCTGCACCTAGTGGACACAACATGATAGTACATCTGCACCTAGTGGACACAACATGATAGTACATCTGCACCTAGTGGACACAACATGATAGTACATCTGCACCTAGTGGACACTACATGATAGTACATCTGCACCTAGTGGACACTACATGATAGTACATCTGCACCTAGTGGACACAACATGAACTACATGATAGTACATCTGCACCTAGTGGCCACAACATGATAGTACATCTGCACCTAGTGGACACAACATGATAGTACATCTGCACCTAGTGGACACAACATGATAGTACATCTGCACCTAGTGGACACAACATGATAGTACATCTGCACCTAGTGGACACAACATGATAGTACATCTGCACCTAGTGGACACTACATGATAGTACATCTGCACCTAGTGGACACAACATGAACTACATGATAGTACATCTGCACCTAGTGGACACTACATGAACTACATCTGCACCTAGTGGACACAACATGAACTACATGATAGTACATCTGCACCTAGTGGACACAACATGAACTACATGAAAGTACATCTGCACCTAGTGGACACAACATGAACTACATGAAAGTACATCTGCACCTAGTGGACACAACATGAACTACATGATAGTACATCTGCACCTAGTGGACACAACATGAACTACATGATAGTACATTTGCACCTAGTGGACACTACATGAACTACATGATAGTACATCTGCACCTAGTGGACACTACATGAACTACATGATAGTACATCTGCACCTAGTGGACACTACATGAACTACATGATAGTACATCTGCACCTAGTGGACACAACATGAACTACATGATAGTACATCTGCACCTAGTGGACACTACATGAACTACATGATAGTACATCTGCACCTAGTGGACACAACATGATAGTACATCTGCACCTAGTGGACACAACATGAACTACATGATAGTACATCTGCACCTAGTGGACACTACATGAACTACATGATAGTACATCTGCACCTAGTGGACACTACATGATAGTACATCTGCACCTAGTGGACACTACATGAACTACATGATAGTACATCTGCACCTAGTGGACACTACATGAACTACATGATAGGACAACAACTTAAGTCTAATAAAACACTTAAAAATCATATTTCTATTTGTTTGACAGCTATGTTGACACAAACCTGATTTTTTTTTTTTAGCATTTAAGCTATTTTAACTCAACATTTTCTCCTGATGACTTTATATATATGTATATATATGTATATATATATATATATATATATATATATATATATATATATATATATATATATATATATATATATATATATATATATATATATATATATATATATATATATATATATATATATTATATAGCTCTATATATATATTTATATATATATATATGTATGTATGTATGTATGTATATATATATACACACATATATATATATATACATATATATATATATATATATATATATATATATATATATATATATATATATATATATATATATATATATATATATATATATATATATATTTTGGAGCTGTCTATATGTACATGTATATGTATGTATATGTACATGTACATGTATGTATATGTACATGTATATACATGTATATGTATATGTATATGGACATGTACAGTATATGTATATGTACATGAATATGTATGTACATATAAATGTACATGTACATGTATATCAGTGATGTGCTGTCAGGGGTGGCAAGTGAGGCAGTGCCTCACCTTGCCACCAGGGGGCTAAAAGGCTTAACCATGAGATGTTCAAAAACGAAGTAATAAAATAAAATAAGTTTGAATATTTCTCTTTTGGTCTATGCTGTCTATGTGACGTTGGTGTGGTTCCTCTATATTTCCATCATTTGCATGCTCAAAATCGCGGAAATTCCGTGTTTGCTGATGAAAATAACGCGGCGGCCGAGAAGCGAGGCAGACACAGGTGGTGCCTCCTGAGGCAGACACATGCGTCTGCTAGCACGTAGCTTTTAGCGTAACGTTAGCTCACTGTGCGGCGTGTGTGTGTTACAGACAGCAAAGCCCTGTCTGTCTGAGAGAAAGACAAGCATTATTGACCTACAGTTAACAACTAAGTTATTTCACTTCACCTTTTTCTGTGTTGAAGCAGCAAAAAAGGACATTCTGTTAAATGAAGAGTTTCTGTCTCTGATAGTTGATATAATAATGTAAGTGCATCATTAAGCCTACATGAACGCCATGGTGTTCAGGGATGAATAGTCTCTCCTGTTGCTATTGTACTATTTTTTCAGCTCTAGTTACATGAATCATTAGCAATGTAGCAGCCTAGTTTTGAATGGCAGGGTCCCTGCTATCACATGTTGATACAAATACAACATTTACATAATAACAATCAACTACAGGCTCCCCAAATGCTGTAATAAACTAAGCATGATGAGTTGAGCATATGTCAGCATGTGGCCCCACTTTGAACTCTTTTTTATCCCCACGCTTATTGCAAACGCTTACTTACAGTAAGTCATTCATTTGACTTTGTAAGTCATTATTTCGACTTAGTAAGTCATAATAATGACATACTTAGTATCTCAGGTAACTAGGACTGTTTTGTTTTTACTTTATGAAAAAAATATCGAGATATATATCGTATATCGCCATTCAGCAAATGTGGTGGCAGCAACGAGGTGGAGACGTGATGGCGACAGGCCAAGTCCTATCGATACTTACACCCACTCACCACACCCTTCCACGGTCCCCTACCCCTGGAGAGTCACCACCTTAACTAACACATTTTCTGGGGGAAACACTATATATGTATATGTACATGTATATGTATGTATAAGTACATGTATATGTGTGTATATATATGTATATGTACATGTACATGTATGTATATGTGTGTGTATATATGTATATGTATGTATATGTACATGTATATATATGTATATGTGTGTATATATATATGTATATGTACATGTATATGTATGAATATGTACATGTATATGTGTGTATATATATGTATATGTACATGTATATGTGTGTATATATATGTATATGTATGTATATGTACATGTATATGTATGTATATGTACATGTATATGTGTGTATATATATGTATATGTACATGTATATGTATGTATATGTGTGTGTATATATGTATATGTATGTATATGTACATGTATATATATGTATATGTGTGTATATATATATGTATATGTATGTATATGTACATATATATGTATGTATATGTGTGTATATATGTATATGTATGTATATGTACATGTATATATATGTATATGTGTGTATATATATATGTATATGTATGTATATGTACATGTATATGTATGAATATATACATGTATATGTGTGTATATATATGTATATGTACATGTATATGTGTGTATATATATGTATATGTACATGTATATGTATGTATATGTACATGTACATGTATATGTGTGTATATGTATGTATATGTACATGTATATGTGTGTATACAAATGTATATGTACATGTATATGTATGTATATGTATGTATATGTATACATATGTACATGTATATGTGTGTATATGTATATGTATATGTTTGTATATATGTATATGTACATGTATATGTATGTATAAGTACATGTACAGTATATGTGTGTATATGTATATATATGTACATGTATATGTGTGTATATATATGTATATGTACATGTATATGTATGTATACGTACATGTATATGTATGTATATGTATATATATGTACATGTATATGTGTGTATATGTATGTATATGTACATGTATATGTATGTTTAAGTACATGTATATGTATGTATATGTGTGTATATGTTCATGTATATGTATGTATATGTGCATGTATATGTGTGTATATGTATGTACATGTACATGTATATGTGTGTATATGTTCATGTATATGTATGTATATGTACATGTATATGTGTGTATATGTATGTATATTTACATGTATATGTACATGTATATGTGTGTATATGTATGTATATGTACATGTATATGTATGTATATGTACATGTATATGTGTGTATATGTACATGTATATGTGTGTATATGTACATGTTTGTATATGTATGTTTAAGTACATGTATATGTACATGTATATGTGTGTATATGTATGTATATGTACATGTATATGTGTGTATATGCACATGTATGTATATCTACATGTATATGTATGTTTAAGTACATGTATATGTATGTATATGTACATGTATATATGTACATGTATATGTATGTTTAAGTACATGTATATGTATGTATATGTACATGGGTTTGTACATGTTTGTATATGTACATGTATATGTATGTTTAAGTACATGTATATGTATGTACTGTATATGTACATGTATATGTGTGTATATGTATGTATATGTACATGTATATGTGTGTATATGTATGTATATGTACATGTATATGTGTGTATATGTACATGTATATGTACATGTATATGTATGTACTGTATATGTACATGTATATGTGTGTATATGTATGTATATGTACATGTATATGTGTGTATATGTATGTATATGTACATGTATATGTGTGTATATGTATGTATATGTACATGTATATGTGTGTATATGTACATGTATGTATATGTACATGTACATGTATGTTTAAGTACATGTATATGTACGTATATGTACATGTATATTTGTGTATATGTACATGTATATGTACATGTATATGTGTGTATATGTATGTATATGTACACATATATGTGTGTATATGTATATGTGCATGTATATGTGTGTATATTTATATGTACATGTATATGTATGTTTAAGTACATGTACATGTGTGTATATGTATATGTATGTTTAAGTACATGTATATGTACATGTATATGTGTGTATATGTATATGTATGTTTAAGTACATGTATATGTACATGTATATGTGTGTATATGTATATGTACATGTATCTGTTTGTAGATCAGTGTACTGTCTCACCGATGTCCAGCGTGCACCCTTCTTTCCTTTCCTGCGTGCAACAAGTGTAGATGGGTAGATGGACATGGGTGGTAGAGCAGAGATGGAGATGGTGACACGGCGCTCCCTGCTGGACGATGGTCTGCTCTGATGGTCTGTAACAACAACAACAACAACTACACATGAGGACATATTCACACACGTTATAATGAAAACATGATGTTAAAATGAAATGTTAGCATGTAGCTCATATAGCTATTCTAGTGTTGTTAATGTGAGTGTCCTCCTGTCCCAATCCCTAATGTTACATAGTTGACATCTATTACATTGGACAAGTACACAGTTACAGTGTACACAATAGTATACAATAGTGCTTCTTACTAACCAGCAAATGTAGTGAAGTCCTTTTATTATAATAGTACTATTAAGGCTGTAATGACAGACTTACAGCCACTAGGGGGCAGAGCGACATCTGTAAAGTCCCACAGCTGACAACTTTAGCATGTTATTATCCATCCATTTTCTACCGCTTATTCCCTAATCATGTTAATACATTTATATTATTATAATGATATTATAATCATGTTAATACATTTATATTATATAATGATATTATAATCATGTTAATACATTTATATTATAATAATTATGTTATAATCATGTTAATACATTTATATTATTATAATGATATTATAATCATGTTAATACATTTATATTATTATAATGATATTATAATCATGTTAATAAATTTATATTATTATAATGATATTATAATCATGTTACTACATTTATATTATATAATGATATTATAATCATGTTAATACATTTATATTATTATAATGATATTATAATCATGTTAATACATTTATATTATTATAATGATATTATAATCATGTTAATACATTTATATTATAATAATTATGTTATTATAATAATGTTATTATAATTATGTCATTTTAATCATGTTAATACATTTATATTATTATAATTATGTTATTATAATCATGTTATTATAATTATATTATTTTAATTATGTAATTATCATAATGTTATTAGAAGTATGTCATTACAATCATGTTATATGATTATAATGATGTTATTACAATCATGTTAATACAATTATATTATTGTAATTATGGTATTATAATGACGTGATTATAATAATGTTATTAAAATTATGTAATGATCTGTGTGCCATGAGAAAGTTGTTGTGTGTGCCATGAGAAAGTTGTAATGATGTGTGTGCCATGAGAAAGGTGGATGGTGTGAGACCTTGGTGCAGGTGTGCCAGGCGGTGCAGGTCTTGCACACAAGCAGGTCGGGTGGAGGATCTCAACAAGTTCCTCTGCTTGTGCCAAGGAGCTCTGTAGTGACATGTCAGCTTGCTCTCCACGTCCAGGTTGGACACAGCTGGAAGGAGACAACAATTAGTACTCTTAGACCACAACAGCTGGAAGGAGACAACAATTAGTACTCTTAGACCACAACAGCTGGAAGGAGACAACAATTAGTACTCTTAGACCACAACAGCTGGAAGGAGACAACAATTAGTACTCTTAGACCACAACAGCTGGAAGGAGACAACAATTAGTACTCTTAGACCACAACAGCTGGAAGGAGACAACAATTAGTACTCTTAGACCACAACAGCTGTAAGGAGACAACAATTAGTACTCTTAGACCACAACAGCTGGAAGGAGACAACAATTAGTACTCTTAGACCACAACAGCTGGAAGGAGACAACAATTAGTACTCTTAGACCACAACAGCTGGAAGGAGACAACAATTAGTACTCTTAGACCACAACAGCTGGAAGGAGACAACAATTAGTACTCTTAGACCACAACAGCTGGAAGGAGACAACAATTAGTACTCTTAGACCACAACAGCTGGAAGGAGACAACAATTAGTACTCTTAGACCACAACAGCTGGAAGGAGACAACAATTAGTACTCTTAGACCACAACAGCTGGAAGGAGACAACAATTAGTACTCTTAGACCACAACAGCTGGAAGGAGACAACAATTAGTACTCTTAGACCACAACAGCTGGAAGGAGACAACAATTAGTACTCTTAGACCACAACAGCTGGAAGGAGACAACAATTAGTACTCTTAGACCACAATCATGTCCACAAAGTCCGACTAGGACATCATTTAAGACTTGAAATCTTTCACCTTATCTTGATTATTAATTGATCATATTGAAATGAATGTCCTGCTCACACTTCATGTGAACACATGCTGTGTTTACTACTCTGTCCACTAGATGGCACTGTCCCTCTACTAGTCATGCACACACACACACACACACATACACACACACATGTATATTTGGGTCATGCTGATTATGCAAATGAGATGATGAGGTCATCTAACTACAAAACACATTTGTGGTAAACATAATAATTATGTAGTATTTTAAATATTTATGTAGTATTTTTTAATATTGATGTAGTATTTTATTCACATACACATATCCAATATCTTCATATCAAGAAGACTACGCACCTTTTTACAGTAATATGATTATTAATAATGATTATACACATTAATAATAATTATTATGCACATGAACTGTAATATGATTATTAATAATGATTATACACATGAACTGTTATATGATTATTAATAGTGATTATACACATTAATAATTATAATTATTATGCACATGAACTGTAATATGATTATTAATAATGATTATACACATGAACTGTAATATGATTATTAATAATAATTATACACATGAACTGTAATATGATTATTAATAATGATTATGCACATGAACTGTAATATGATTATTAATAATGATTATACACATTAATAATAATAATTATTATGCACATGAACTGTAATATGATTATTAATAATACTTATGCACATGAACTGTAATATGATTATTAATAATAATTATGCACATGAACTGTAATATTATTAATAATAATGATTATACACATTAATAATAATAATAATTATACACATGAACTGTAATATGATTATTAATAATGATTATACACATTAATAATAATTATTATTATGCACATGAACTGTAATATGATTATTAATAATACTTATGCACATGAACTGTAATATTATTAATAATAATGATTATACACATGAACTGTAATATGACTAATAATAATGATTATACACATTAATAATCATTATTATTATGCACATGAACTGTAATATGATTATTAATAAAGATTATACACATGAACTGTAATATGATTCATAATAAGGATTATACACATGAATACTAATAATTATTATGCACATGAACTGTAATATTATTAATAATTATAAACATGAACTGTAATATGATTTTTAATAATGATTACATCCATGAACTGTAATATGATTATTAATAATAATTATGCACGTGAACTGTAATATGATTATTAATAATGATTATACACATGAACTGTAATATGATTATTAATAATAATTATGCACATGAGCTGTGACATGATTATTAATAATGATTATACACATGAACTGTAATATGATTATTAATAACAATTATGCACATGAACTGTAATATGATTATTAATAATGATTATACACATGAACTGTAATATAATTATTAACAATAATTATGCACATGAACTGTAACATGATTATTAATAATAATTATACACATGAACTGTAATATGATTAATAACAATTATGCACATGAACTGTAATATGATTATTAATAATGATTATACACATCAACTGTAATATAATTATTAATAATAATTATGCACATGAACTGTAATATGATTAATAACAATTATGCACATGAACTGTAACATGATTATTAATAATGATTATACACATGAACTGTAATATAATTATTAATAACAATTATGCACATGAACTGTAATATGATTATTAATAATGATTATACACATGAACTGTAATATAATTATTAACAATAATTATGCACATGAACTGTAACATGATTATTAATAATAATTATACACATGAACTGTAATATGATTAATAACAATTATGCACATGAACTGTAATATGATTATTAATAATGATTATACACATTAACTGTAATATAATTATTAAAAATAATTATGCACATGAACTGTAATATGATTAATAACAATTATGCACATGAACTGTAATATGATTATTAATAATGATTATACACATGAACTGTAATATAATTATTAATAATAATTATGCACATGAACTGTAACATGATTATTGACAATGATTATACACATGAACTGTAATATAATTATTAATAATAATTATGCACATGAACTGTAATATGATTATTAATAATGATCATACACATGAACGGTAATATAATTATTAATAATAATTATGCACATGAACTGTAACATGATTATTGACAATGATTATACACATGAACTGTAATATGATTATTAATAATAATTATGCACATTCACTATAATAACATTCCCACCCTATTGAGGACCAGCTGGTGTGACCCCGCCCTATTTCCAAGTCCACTAATCCTGAGGCGTGTTGATGACATCATCATCCATCAAGGAGCTTCTGGCAGCCCTGCAGGCCACAATCATGCTTCTCCCTTGTAATTTGTCCAGACAGGAGCTAAGCCCCGCCCCCTGCCACGCCCACAAGCCAGCCTGGGAACACAGGCATGTGTCAGTCAGTCATGTTTGTTGCTGTCTGCTAGCAGTCACTTCATCAAAGTCACACACTTCCTGCATGTTTGCTGGTCACAACACTTCAGTCAATGTTCTAGCAAGCGCACTGGAGAACATTCTAGAACATCTGCTCACACCCCTCCCCCGACCTTATGACCCACTAATCTGTTTATGGTCCAAACCAGCACAGCATTCCAACAACCTGAGGGACACACTGCTGTTAGCATGTAGCTGACATAGCTATGGCCCCAGCAGACCACCAGCATACACCCCACAGGGCAGCTGATAAGATCAGTGCAATAAAGACTGCATAATAAACTTCTCCTCACTAGAAGAACGTGTGAGCCCTCTGGAACTTGACAAGTGTTCATCATGTAGCATCATAGACTTAAGTACTTCCTGCTTCCCCTCAGAGGTCAGCTGACATCAGGTGGTATCACGTAATCTCAGGTGGCATCAGACATTATTATCAGGTGGTATCACGTAATCTCAGGTGGTATCAGATATTATTATCAGGTGGTATCACGAAATCTCAGGTGGTTTCAGATATTATTATCAGGTGGTATCACGTAATCTCAGGTGGTTTCAGATATTATTATCAGGTGGTATCACGTAATCTCAGGTGGTATCAGATATTGTTATCAGGTGGTATCACGAAATCTCAGGTGGTTTCAGATATTATTATCAGGTGGTATCACGTAATCTCAGGTGGTATCACGTAATCTCAGGTGGTTTCAGATATTATTATCAGGTGGTATCACGTAATCTCAGGTGGTATCAGATATTATTATCAGGTGGTATCACGAAATCTCAGGTGGTTTCAGATATTATTATCAGGTGGTATCACGTAATCTCAGGTGGTATCAGATATTATTATCAGGTGGTATCACGTAATCTCAGGTGGTATCAGATATTATTATCAGGTGGTATCACGTAATCTCAGGTGGTATCAGATATTATAATCAGGTGGTATCACGAAATCTCAGGTGGTATCAGATATTATTATCAGGTGGTATCACGAAATCTCAGGTGGTTTCAGATATTATTATCAGGTGGTATCACGTAATCTCAGGTGGTATCAGATATTATTATCAGGTGGTATCACGTAATCTCAGGTGGTATCAGATATTATTATCAGGTGGTATCACGTAATCTCAGGTGGTATCAGATATTATTATCAGGTGGTATCACGAAATCTCAGGTGGTATCAGATATTATTATCAGGTGGTATCACGAAATCTCAGGTGGTTTCAGACATTATTATCAGGTGGTATCACGTAATCTCAGGTGGTTTCAGATATTATTATCAGGTGGTATCACGTAATCTCAGGTGGTATCAGATATTATTATCAGGTGGTATCACGTAATCTCAGGTGGTATCAGATATTATTATCAGGTGGTATCACGTAATCTCAGGTGGTATCAGATATTATTATCAGGTGGTATCACGAAATCTCAGGTGGTATCAGATATTATTATCAGGTGGTATCACGTAATCTCAGGTGGTATCAGATATTATTATCAGGTGGTATCACAAAATCTCAGGTGGTATCAGATATTATTATCAGGTGGTATCACGAAATCTCAGGTGGTTTCAGATATTATTATCAGGTGGTATCACGTAATCTCAGGTGGTATCAGATATTATTATCAGGTGGTATCACGTAATCTCAGGTGGTATCAGATATTATTATCAGGTGGTATCACGTAATCTCAGGTGGTATCAGATATTATTATCAGGTGGTATCACGAAATCTCAGGTGGTATCAGATATTATTATCAGGTGGTATCACGAAATCTCAGGTGGTTTCAGATATTATTATCAGGTGGTATCACGTAATCTCAGGTGGTTTCAGATATTATTATCAGGTGGTATCACGTAATCTCAGGTGGTATCAGATATTATTATCAGGTAGTATAATGTATTATCGGGTGATATCAGATATTATTATCAGGTAGTATAATGTACTATCAGGTGATATCAAGTAAAGTTAAGGTTCCACCGATTGTCACACACACTCACTAGGTGTGGTGAAATTACCCTCTGCATTTGACCCATCACCCTTGTTCACCCTCTGGGAGGCGAGGGGAGCAGTGAGCAGCAGTGGTGGCCACGCTCTAGGAATCATTTTGGTGATTTAACCCCCAATTCCAACCCTTGATGCTGAGTGCCAAGCAGGGTCCGATTTTGTCCACGTAGTTTGATGTCGTATCAGGTGATATCAGCTAGCATCAGTTGATATCAGGTTTGATTGATTGAGACTTTTATTATATATCACGTAGTACCATCAGATAATAGTATCAGGTAATATCACCAGACAGTAGTATCAGGTGATATCAAGTAGTACCATCAGACAGTAGTATCAGGTGACATCAGATAGTAGTATCAGGTGATATCAGGTAGTATCATCAGACAGTAGTATCAGGTGATAACAGACAGTAGTATCAGGTGATATCAGGTAGTGCCAACAGATAGTAGTATCAGGTGACATCAGATAGTACAATCAGATAGTAGTACCAGGTGATATCAGATAATACAATCAGATAGTAGTACCAGGTGATATCAGATAATACAATCAGATAGTAGTACCAGGTGATATTAGGTAGTACCATCAAACAGTAGTATCAGGTGATATCAGGTAGTATCATCAGATAGTAGTATCAGGTAATACCATCAGACAGTAGTATCAGGTGATATCAGGTGGTACCATCAGACAGTATAATCAGGTGATATCAGGTAGTACCATCAGATAGTAGTACCAGGTGATATCAGATAGTACAATCAGATAGTAGTACCAGGTGATATTAGGTAGTACCATCAAACAGTAGTATCAGGTATCAGGTAGTTTCATCAGATAGTAGTATCAGGTAATACCATCAGACAGTAGTATCAGGTGATATCAGGTGGTACCATCAGACAGTATAATCAGGTGATATCAGGTAGTACCATCAGACAGTATTATCAGGTGATATCAGGTAGTACCATCAGACAATAGTATCAGGTGATTTCAGACAATAGTATCAGGTGATATCAGACAGTAGTATCAGGTGATATCAGACAGTAGTATCATTTGATATCAGGTAGTACAATCAGACAGTAGTATCAGGTGACATCAGATAGTAGTATCAGGTGATATCAGGTAATATCATCAGACAGTAGTATCAGGTGATATCAGGTAATACCATCAGATAATAATATCAGTTAATATCACCAGACAGTAGTATCAGGTGATATCAGGTAGTACCATCAGACAGTAGTATCAGGTGACATCAGATAGTAGTATCAGGTGATATCAGGTAGTATCATCAGACAGTAGTATCAGGTGATAACAGACAGTAGTATCAGGTAGTGGCATCAGATAGTAGTATCAGGTGATATCAGGTAGTGCCAACAGATAGTAATATCAGGTGACATCAGATAGTAGTATCAGGTGATATCAGGTAGTACCATTAGACAATAGTATCAGGTGATATCAGACAATAGTATCAGGAGATATCAGGTAATATCATCAGACAGTAGTATCAGGTGATGTCAGGTAGTACCATCAGACAGTAGTATCAGGTGACATCAGATAGTAGCATCAGGTGATATCAGGTAATATAATCAGACAGTAGTATCAGGTGATATCAGGTAGTAGTATCAGGTGATATCAGGTAGTAGTATCAGGTGATATCAGACAGTAGTAACAGGTGATATCAGACAGTAGTATCAGGTAGTACATCAGGTAGTAGTATCAGGTAGTACATCAGACAGTAGTATCAGGTGATATCAGGTAGTACCATCAGACAATAGTATCAGGTGGTATCAAACATTAGTATCAGGTGGTATCAGGTAGTACATCAGACAGTAGTATCAGGTGATTTCAGGTAGTAGTATCAGGTGATATCAGGTAGTATGTAACCGTGTAGTCAGCAGAAAGTAGACAAAGGTGAGATCCTGACTGATCACATGATGTTCTTTGATGTGTGTGTAGCCACGCCCACTTCCAGCAGCTTCACCTGCACTTTGATGTGGGACAGGAAGTGGGCGGCATGACCTCATGTGGCCTGGGGCGGTAATGATGTAATGATGCACTTCCTGACATTTCTTGATCTTTCATCTGATGACCCAACTACAACTACAAGACCAAGGTGGCGCCCCCTGTGGCCTACATGGAACATACACTGTCACTCCCACTTCTGGACTTGAATAAACATGTCATGCTAGCATGTGGCTATGATCATGTTATAGTGTATGTGTATATGTTATATTTATGGTTAAGGTCAATAGTTGTGGTTAACGATGATTTGTCCTCCAAGGTGAGGTGTTTAGTGGACATGAGGTCATCAAAGCAGCAGTTTAGTTGCAACATGTTTCATAGAAGTGAGTCAGTGTGAAGGATAAAAGACTTTAGTGAGGACAAAGTTCTTTGTTAGCATACACCTTACACTACATTAGGGCTGGGCGATATATCCATATACGTGATATATCGCGGGTTTGTCTCTGTGCGATATAGAACATGACTATATGGTAAATATTACATCATACACATATGTCAGTCATACTTTACATATTACATCATACACACATGTCAGTCATACTGTAAATACTACATCATACACATATGTCAGTCATACTGTAAATATTACATCATACACATATGTCAGTCATACTGTACATATTACATCATACACATATGTCAGTCATACTGTAAATACTACATCATACACATATGTCAGTCATACTGTACATATTACATCATACACATATGTCAGTCATACTGTAAATATTACATGATACACATATGTCAGTCATACTGTAAATATTACATCATACACATGTCAGTCATACTGTAAATATTACATCATACACATATGTCAGTCATACTGTACATATTACATCATACAAATATGTCAGTCATACTGTAAATATTACATCATACAAATATGTCAGTCATACTGTAAATATTACATCATACACATATGTCAGTCATACTGTAAATATTACATCATACACATATGTCAGTCATACTTTACATATTACATCATACACATATGTCAGTCATACTGTAAATATTACATCATACACATATGTCAGTCATACTGTAAATATTACATCATACACATATGTCAGTCATACTGTACATATTACATCATACACATACGTCAGTCATACTGTAAATATTACATCATACACATATGTCAGTCATACTTTACATATTACAACATACACATATGTCAGTCATACTGTAAATATTACATCATACACATATGTCAGTCATACTGTAAATATTACATCATACACATGTCAGTCATACTGTAAATATTACATCATACACATATGTCAGTCATACTTTACATATTACATCATACACATATGTCAGTCATACTTTACATATTACATCATACACATATGTCAGTCATACTGTAAATATTACATCATACACATATGTCAGTCATACTTTACATATTACATCATACACATATGTCAGTCATACTGTAAATATTACATCATACACATATGTCAGTCATACTTTACATATTACATCATACACATATGTCAGTCATACTGTAAATATTACATCATACACATATGTCAGTCATACTTTACATATTACATCATACACATATGTCAGTCATACTGTGAATATTACATCATACACATATGTCAGTCATACTTTAAATATTACATCATACAAATATGTCAGTCATATTGTAAATATTACATCATACACATATGTCAGTCATACTGTAAATATTACATCATACACATGTCAGTCATACTGTAAATATTACATCATACACATATGTCAGTCATACTTTACATATTACATCATACACATATGTCAGTCATACTGTAAATATTACATGATACACATATGTCAGTCATACTGTAAATATTACATCATACACATATGTCAGTCATACTGTAAATATTACATCATACACATATGTCAGTCATACTGTACATATTACATCATACACATATGTCAGTCATACTGTAAATATTACATCATACACATATGTCAGTCATACTGTAAATATTACATCATACACATATGTCAGTCATACTGTAAATATTACATCATACAAATATGTCAGTCATACTGTAAATATTACATGATACACATATGTCAGTCATACTGTAAATATTACATCATACACATGTCAGTCATACTGTAAATATTACATCATACACATATGTCAGTCATAATGTAAATATTACATCATACACATATGTCAGTCATACTTTACATATTACATCATACACATATGTCAGTCATACTGTAAATATTACATCATACACATATGTCAGTCATACTTTACATATTACATCATACACATATGTCAGTCATACTGTAAATATTACATCATACACATATGTCAGTCATACTTTACATATTACATCATACAGATATGTCAGTCATACTGTGAATATTACATCATACACATATGTCAGTCATACTTTAAATATTACATCATACAAATATGTCAGTCATATTGTAAATATTACATCATACACATATGTCAGTCATACTGTAAATATTACATCATACACATGTCAGTCATACTGTAAATATTACATCATACACATATGTCAGTCATACTTTACATATTACATCATACACATATGTCAGTCATACTGTAAATATTACATGATACACATATGTCAGTCATACTGTAAATATTACATGATACACATATGTCAGTCATACTGTAAATATTACATCATACACATATGTCAGTCATACTGTACATATTACATCATACACATATGTCAGTCATACTGTAAATATTACATCATACACATATGTCAGTCATACTGTAAATATTACATCATACACATATGTCAGTCATACTGTAAATATTACATCATACAAATATGTCAGTCATACTGTAAATATTACATCATACAAATATGTCAGTCATACTGTAAATATTACATCATACACATATGTCAGTCATACTGTAAATATTACATCATACACATATGTCAGTCATACTTTACATATTACATCATACACATATGTCAGTCATACTGTAAATATTACATCATACACATATGTCAGTCATACTGTAAATATTACATCATACACATATGTCAGTCATACTGTACATATTACATCATACACATACGTCAGTCATACTGTAAATATTACATCATACACATATGTCAGTCATACTTTACATATTACATCATACACATATGTCAGTCATACTGTAAATATTACATCATACACATATGTCAGTCATACTGTAAATATTACATCATACACATGTCAGTCATACTGTAAATATTACATCATACACATATGTCAGTCATACTTTACATATTACATCATACACATATGTCAGTCATACTTTACATATTACATCATACACATATGTCAGTCATACTGTAAATATTACATCATACACATATGTCAGTCATACTTTACATATTACATCATACACATATGTCAGTCATACTGTAAATATTACATCATACACATATGTCAGTCATACTTTACATATTACATCATACACATATGTCAGTCATACTGTAAATATTACATCATACACATATGTCAGTCATACTTTACATATTACATCATACACATATGTCAGTCATACTGTGAATATTACATCATACACATATGTCAGTCATACTTTAAATATTACATCATACAAATATGTCAGTCATATTGTAAATATTACATCATACACATATGTCAGTCATACTGTAAATATTACATCATACACATGTCAGTCATACTGTAAATATTACATCATACACATATGTCAGTCATACTTTACATATTACATCATACACATATGTCAGTCATACTGTAAATATTACATGATACACATATGTCAGTCATACTGTAAATATTACATGATACACATGTCAGTCATACTGTAAATATTACATCATACACATATGTCAGTCATACTGTACATATTACATCATACACATATGTCAGTCATACTGTAAATATTACATCATACACATATGTCAGTCATACTGTAAATATTACATCATACACATATGTCAGTCGTACTGTAAATATTCCATCATACAAATATGTCAGTCATACTGTAAATATTACATGATACACATATGTCAGTCATACTGTAAATATTACATCATACACATGTCAGTCATACTGTAAATATTACATCATACACATATGTCAGTCATAATGTAAATATTGCATCATACACATATGTCAGTCATACTATAAATATTACATCATACACATGTCAGTCATACTGTAAATATTACATCATACACATGTCAGTCATACTGTAAATATTACATCATACACATATGTCAGTCATACTGTACATATTACATCATACACATATGTCAGTCATACTGTAAATATTACATGTAAATATTACAGAAGATCCTAGATAGAAGATGCTAGATAGAATATCCTATATAGTACATCCTAGATAGAACATCATAGGTAGAACCTCCTAGATAAAAATCCTAGATGGAACATCCTAGATAAAAATCCTAGATAGAACATCCTAGATAGTACACCCTAGGGAAAAGATGCTAGATAGTACATCCTAGATAGTACACCCTAGAGAGAAGATGCTAGATAGTACATCCTCGATAGTACATCCTAGATGGAAGATTCTAGATAGGACAGTTTAGAGGGTACATCCTAGTTAGAAGATCCTAGATAGAACCTCCTTGATAGAAGATGCTAGATATAACATCCTATATAGCCCATTCTTGATAGAAGATCCTAAATACAAGATCCTAGGTTTAACATCCTAGATAGTACGTAGTAGTTAGAAGATCCTAGCTAGTACCTCGTAGATAGAAGATGCTAGATAGATACAATATTACTTTATTTTTATTATTAGATATAACAGCCTATATAGAAGATCGTAGATTGAAGATCCTGGATAGAATATCCTCGATAGAAGATCCTAGATAGTAGATCCAAGATAGAACATTCTAGATAGAAGATCCTAGACAGAAGATGCTAGATAGAACCACAAGCCCCCCCCCCCCCCCCCCCCCCCCCTCCGTGCGTCGGTTGAGGTGGGCGGGGGGTTTGGTGGTAGCGGGGGTCTATAATGTAGCCCGGAAGAGTTAGTGCTGCATGGGATTCTGGGTATTTGTTCTGTTGTGTTCATGTTGTGTTACGGAGCGGATGTTCTACCGAAATGTGTTTGTCATTCTTGTTTGGTGTGGGTTGACAGTGTGGCGCATATTAGTAACAGTGTTAAGGTTGTTTATACGGCCACCCTCAGTGTGACCTGTATGGCTGTTGACTAAGTATGCCTTGCAGTCACCTACGTGTGTATACAACATGTGAGTGGGCCGGCACGCAGAGAGTGTCAAATCGGACGCTAAAGGCACACCCTTAATATTGTTGCCCCGGGAGATTTTCGGGAGAGGCACTGTAGTTCGGAAAAATGGTGAGGGTGGGCAAGTATGCAGCTGAGCCGCATCAGAGTGGTCAAAGAGCCGCATCAGAGCGGTCAAAGAGCCGCATCAGAGCGGTCAAAGAGCCGCATCAGAGCGGTCAAAGAGCCGCATCAGAGCGGTCAAAGAGCCGCATCAGAGCGGTCAAAGAGCCGCATCAGAGCGGTCAAAGAGCCGCATCAAAGCGGTCAAAGAGCCGCATCAGAGCGGTCAAAGAGTGGTCAAAGAGCCGCATCAGAGTGGTCAAAGAGCCGCATCAGAGTGGTCAAAGAGTGGTCAAAGAGCCGCATCAGAGTGGTCAAAGAGCCGCATCAGAGTGGTCAAAGAGTGGTCAAAGAGCCGCATCAGAGTGGTCAAAGAGTGGTCAAAGAGCCGCATCAGAGTGGTCAAAGAGCCGCATCAGAGTGGTCAAAGAGTGGTCAAAGAGCCGCATCAGAGTGGTCAAAGAGCCGCATCAGAGTGGTCAAAGAGTGGTCAAAGAGCCGCATCAGAGTGGTCAAAGAGTGGTCAAAGAGCCGCATCAGAGTGGTCAAAGAGTGGTCAAAGAGCCGCATCAGAGCGGTCAAAGAGCCGCATCAGAGCGGTCAAAGAGCCGCATCAGAGTGGTCAAAGAGTGGTCAAAGAGCCGCATCAGAGCGGTCAAAGAGCCGCATCAGAGCGGTCAAAGAGCCGCATCAGAGCGGTCAAAGAGCCGCATCAGAGTGGTCAAAGAGTGGTCAAAGAGCCGCATCAGAGTGGTCAAAGAGTGGTCAAAGAGCCGCATCAGAGCGGTCAAAGAGCCGCATCAGAGCGGTCAAAGAGCCGCATCAGAGTGGTCAAAGAGCCGCATCAGAGTGGTCAAAGAGCCGCATCAGAGCGGTCACAGAGACGCATCAGAGTGGTCAAAGAGCCGCATCAGAGCGGTCAAAGAGCCGCATCAGAGCGGTCAAAGAGCCGCATCAGAGCGGTCAAAGAGCCGCATCAGAGCGGTCAAAGAGCCGCATCAAAGCGGTCAAAGAGCCGCATCAGAGCGGTCAAAGAGTGGTCAAAGAGCCGCATCAGAGTGGTCAAAGAGCCGCATCAGAGTGGTCAAAGAGTGGTCAAAGAGCCGCATCAGAGTGGTCAAAGAGCCGCATCAGAGTGGTCAAAGAGTGGTCAAAGAGCCGCATCAGAGTGGTCAAAGAGCCGCATCAGAGTGGTCAAAGAGTGGTCAAAGAGCCGCATCAGAGTGGTCAAAGAGCCGCATCAGAGTGGTCAAAGAGTGGTCAAAGAGCCGCATCAGAGTGGTCAAAGAGCCGCATCAGAGTGGTCAAAGAGTGGTCAAAGAGCCGCATCAGAGTGGTCAAAGAGTGGTCAAAGAGCCGCATCAGAGAGGTCAAAGAGCCGCATCAGAGCGGTCAAAGAGCCGCATCAAGGCGGTCAAAGAGCCGCATCAGAGCGGTCAAAGAGTGGTCAAAGAGCCGCATCAGAGTGGTCAAAGAGCCGCATCAGAGTGGTCAAAGAGTGGTCAAAGAGCCGCATCAGAGTGGTCAAAGAGCCGCATCAGAGTGGTCAAAGAGTGGTCAAAGAGCCGCATCAGAGTGGTCAAAGAGCCGCATCAGAGTGGTCAAAGAGTGGTCAAAGAGCCGCATCAGAGTGGTCAAAGAGCCGCATCAGAGTGGTCAAAGAGTGGTCAAAGAGCCGCATCAGAGTGGTCAAAGAGCCGCATCAGAGTGGTCAAAGAGTGGTCAAAGAGCCGCATCAGAGTGGTCAAAGAGTGGTCAAAGAGCCGCATCAGAGTGGTCAAAGAGTGGTCAAAGAGCCGCATCAGAGTGGTCAAAGAGTGGTCAAAGAGCCGCATCAGAGCGGTCAAAGAGCCGCATCAGAGTGGTCAAAGAGTGGTCAAAGAGCCGCATCAGAGCGGTCAAAGAGCCGCATCAGAGCGGTCAAAGAGCCGCATCAGAGTGGTCAAAGAGTGGTCAAAGAGCCGCATCAGAGTGGTCAAAGAGTGGTCAAAGAGCCGCATCAGAGCGGTCAAAGAGCCGCATCAGAGCGGTCAAAGAGCCGCATCAGAGTGGTCAAAGAGCCGCATCAGAGTGGTCAAAGAGCCGCATCAGAGTGGTCACAGAGACGCATCAGGGTGGTCAAAGAGCCGCATCAGAGCGGTCAAAGAGCCGCATCAGAGCGGTCAAAGAGCCGCATCAGAGCGGTCAAAGAGCCGCATCAGAGCGGTCAAAGAGCCGCATCAGAGTGGTCAAAGAGCCGCATCAGAGTGGTCAAAGAGTGGTCAAAGAGCCGCATCAGAGTGGTCAAAGAGCCGCATCAGAGTGGTCAAAGAGTGGTCAAAGAGCCGCATCAGAGTGGTCAAAGAGCCGCATCAGAGTGGTCAAAGAGTGGTCAAAGAGCCGCATCAGAGTGGTCAAAGAGCCGCATCAGAGTGGTCAAAGAGTGGTCAAAGAGCCGCATCAGAGTGGTCAAAGAGTGGTCAAAGAGCCGCATCAGAGCGGTCAAAGAGCCGCATCAGAGCGGTCAAAGAGCCGCATCAGAGTGGTCAAAGAGTGGTCAAAGAGCCGCATCAGAGCGGTCAAAGAGCCGCATCAGAGCGGTCAAAGAGCCGCATCAGAGCGGTCAAAGAGCCGCATCAGAGTGGTCAAAGAGTGGTCAAAGAGCCGCATCAGAGTGGTCAAAGAGTGGTCAAAGAGCCGCATCAGAGCGGTCAAAGAGCCGCATCAGAGCGGTCAAAGAGCCGCATCAGAGTGGTCAAAGAGCCGCATCAGAGCGGTCAAAGAGCCGCATCAGAGTGGTCAAAGAGTGGTCAAAGAGCCGCATCAGAGTGGTCAAAGAGTGGTCAAAGAGCCGCATCAGAGCGGTCAAAGAGCCGCATCAGAGCGGTCAAAGAGCCGCATCAGAGTGGTCAAAGAGCCGCATCAGAGTGGTCAAAGAGCCGCATCAGAGTGGTCACAGAGACGCATCAGAGTGGTCAAAGAGCCGCATCAGAGCGGTCAAAGAGCCGCATCAGAGCGGTCAAAGAGCCGCATCAGAGCGGTCAAAGAGCCGCATCAGAGCGGTCAAAGAGCCGCATCAGAGCGGTCAAAGAGCCGCATCAGAGCGGTCAAAGAGCCGCATCAGAGTGGTCAAAGAGTGGTCAAAGAGCCGCATCAGAGTGGTCAAAGAGTGGTCAAAGAGCCGCATCAGAGCGGTCAAAGAGCCGCATCAGAGCGGTCAAAGAGCCGCATCAGAGTGGTCAAAGAGCCGCATCAGAGCGGTCAAAGAGCCGCATCAGAGTGGTCAAAGAGTGGTCAAAGAGCCGCATCAGAGTGGTCAAAGAGTGGTCAAAGAGCCGCATCAGAGCGGTCAAAGAGCCGCATCAGAGCGGTCAAAGAGCCGCATCAGAGTGGTCAAAGAGCCGCATCAGAGTGGTCAAAGAGCCGCATCAGAGTGGTCACAGAGACGCATCAGAGTGGTCAAAGAGCCGCATCAGAGCGGTCAAAGAGCCGCATCAGAGCGGTCAAAGAGCCGCATCAGAGCGGTCAAAGAGCCGCATCAGAGCGGTCAAAGAGCCGCATCAGAGTGGTCAAAGAGCCGCATCAGAGCGGTCAAAGAGCCGCATCAGAGCGGTCAAAGAGTGGTCAAAGAGCCGCATCAGAGTGGTCAAAGAGCCGCATCAGAGCGGTCAAAGAGCCGCATCAGAGTGGTCAAAGAGCCCTGGTCTAGACAGAAGACAATAAAAAGCACATTTCCATGTGACAACAAGAAGTATTAACAGCGTTGGTGACATCAGGTCACAGCACGCCACATGTGGGGGGCGGGGCCTGCCTTGAATGTTAATGAGGGGCAAGATGGCTGTGTGTGCCAGTGAGAGAGGGGGCGGGGCCTGCCTTGAATATTAATGAGCTGTGTGTGCCAGTGAGAGAGGGGGCGGGGCCTGCCTTGAATATTAATGAGCTGTGTGTGCCAGTGAGAGAGGGGGCGGGGCCTGCCTTGAATATTAATGAGCTGTGTGTGCCAGTGAGAGAGGGGGCGGGGCCTTCCTTGAATACTAATGTGCTGTGTGTGCCAGTGAGAGAGGGGGCGGGGCCTGCCTTGAATATTAATGAGCTGTGTGTGCCAGTGAGAGAGTGAGCAGCAGATTAGGGGCGAGCAGATTAAAGGGTCAAGTAGGCCGTGGCACACTTTCTTCTACAATAACACCTTTTTTCTCATCTACATTATTTATATCAATATTATTAACTTATCTTCAACAATAACACCTTTTTTCTCATGTATATATATATATATATACATATATATATATATATATATATATATAGAGAGAGAGAGAGTAATGTTTACTAGAGACAGTACTTTGTGTTTTGTTGTGTTCCACCAATGACAACAAGAGTCTTTGTGAGTATTATGTACTTGTGAGTATTATGTACTTGTGAGTATTATGTACTTGTGTGTACTTATTGACATCAATACTTTAATCCAACTTGGACTTTACTTTCATGTTTACTCCGAAAGTGACATGAAGTTTTGGTCTGCCTTCTACACACACACACACACACACACACACACAACACTGGCATAGCTATGTGAGCTACATGCTAACTTTACATTTTAACATCATACTAGGTTAGTAACACTAGCATAGCTATGTGAGCTACATGCTAACTTTACATTTTAACATCATGCTAGGTTAGCAACAGTAGCATAGCTATGTGAGCTACATGCTAACAATACATTTCAACATCATACTAGGTTAGCAACACTAGCATAGCTATGTGAGCTACATGCTAACTTTACATTTTAACATCATGCTAGGTTAGCAATGGTAGCATAGCTATGTGAGCTACATGCTAACAATACATTTCAACATCATACTAGGTTAGCAACACTAGCATAGCTATGTGAGCTACATGCTAACTTTACATTTTAACATCATGCTAGGTTAGCAACACTAGCATAGCTATGTGAGCTACATGCTAACTTTACATTTTAACATCATGCTAGGTTAGCAACGGTAGCATAGCTATGTGAGCTACATGCTAACATTGCATTTTAACATCATGCTAGGTTAGCAACACTAGCATAGCTATGTGAGCTACATGCTAACATTACATTTTAACATCATGCTAGGTTAGCAACACTAGCATAGCTATGTGAGCTACATGCTAACTTTACATTTTAACATAATGCTAGGTTAGCAACGGTAGCATAGCTATGTGAGCTACATGCTAACATTGCATTTTAACATCATGCTAGGTTAGCAACACTAGCATAGCTATGTGAGCTACATGCTAACATTACATTTTAACATCATGCTAGGTTAGCAACACTGGCATAGCTATGTGAGCTACATGCCAACTTTACATTTTAACATCATGCTAGGTTAGCAACACTAGCATAGCTATGTGAGCTACATGCTAACATTGCATTTTAACATCATGCTAGGTTAGCAACACTAGCATAGCTATGTGAGCTACATGCTAACAGTGCATTTTAACATCATGCTAGAAGTTGTAATAAAGATGTCTCACACTGCAAACATGAAAGGACGATGAGGTCATGTGACCTCCAAGGAACCTTCTCAGATGATGAATAGAGCCACAGAAAAGATGAAATAGTGATGTAATCAGAACAAAAACACTAAGATGTCTCTACAGGCCCCACCCACTCTCATATATGACAACTTGTTATTCCTGTTATTTATTACCACCTTATAATGTCTTAGTCATGTTGTTTATTATTCTACATCTCACATTTCTGAAGAGTTCTCAGGAAGACCTCATAAAAACTCAACTATGACTCTTGTGCAGCAACTCTCGAGTACACACCACTATTCATACTGTACTTTAACAATGCTAACATTAATATGCCAACATAGAAGAAGTTAACGTACTTGTAAGAAGGCAGCATGTATCAAAATCTATGACTTTTAAGGGTTAACAATACAAAAATAGCTAAAAAATAGCATATAAGTTAGCATGCTAACATTAACATGATAACATTGGAATAGTTAGTGTTCTTCAAAGATGGCCCTGAGTATCAAAGGCCATGATTTTTAGTTTTAAATGAATACATTTAGCAAAAAATGCTAGCATAAAATGTTATCATGTTAGCGTACTTGTAAAATGGCGGCATGTATTAAAATCCATGACTTTTAAGGTTAACTATACAAAAGTAGCTAAAATGCTAGCATAAAACATTAGCGTGCTAACATTGAGATGAGGACATAGCAAAAGTTATTGTTCTTCTAAGATGGCGCCATGTATCAAAAGCCATGACTTTTAGGTTGAAACGAATTTAAACCGCTAAAATGCTAACATAAAACGTTAGCATTTTAAAGTTAGCATTTTAAAGTGAGCATGAGAACATAGTAAAATTAGCTAAAAGGCTAGCATTAAACGTTAGCATACTTCCAAGATGGCGGCAAATCCAAAAGCCATGATTTTTAGGTTTCAACAAATAAAAGTAGCTAAAATGCTAACATAAAATGTTAGCGTGTTAACGTTATTATGGTAACATGGTAAAAGGTTGTACTTCTAAGATGGCGCTTAGTACCAAAAGCCATGATTTTTAGGTTTTAATGAATACATTTAGCAAAAAATGCTGGCATAAAACGCTAGCGTGCTAACGTTATTATGGTAACATGGTAAAAGGTAGAATGCTTCTAAGATGGCGCTAAGTACCGAAAGCCTTGATTTTTAGGTTTCAACAAATAAAAGTATATAATATGCTAACATAAAACGTTAGCATGCTAACGTTATTATGGTAACATGGTAATAGGTTTTACTTCTAAGATGGCGCTAAGTACCGAAAGCCATGATTTTTAGGTTTAAATGAATACATTTAGCAAAAATGCTAGCAAAAATGCTAGCATAAAACGCTAGCGTGACAACGTTATTATGGTAACGTGGTAAAAGGTAGCTTACTTCTAAGATGGCGCTAAGTACCAAAAGCCATGATTTTTAGGTTTCAACAAATAAAAGTATATAATATGCTAACATAAAACGTTAGCGTGCTAACGTTATTATGGTAACATGGTAAAAGGTTTTACTTCTAAGATGGCGCTAAGTACCGAAAGCCATGATTTTTAGGTTTAAATGAATACATTTAGCAAAAATGCTAGCATAAAGCGCTAGCGTGACAACGTTATTATGGTAACGTGGTAAAAGGTAGCTTACTTCTAAGATGGCGCTAAGTACCAAAAGCCATGATTTTTAGGTTTCAACAAATAAAAGTATATAAAATGCTAACATAAAAGGTTAGCGTGCTAACGTTATTATGGTAACATGGTAAAAGGTTTTACTTCTAAGATGGCGCTAGGTACCGAAAGCCATGATTTTTTGGTTTAAATTAATACATTTAGCAAAAATCCTAGCATAAAACGCTAGCGTGCTAACATTATTATGGTAACATGGTAAAAGGTTGTACTTCTAAGATGGCGCTAAGTACCAAAAGCCATGATTTTTAGGTTTAACCTAATACAATTAGCAAAAACGCGAGCATAAAATGTTAGCACTTTACCATAGAAGAAGTTAACGTACTTGTAAAATGGCGGCATGTATTAAAATCCATGGCTTTTAAGGTTAACTATACAAAAGTAGCTAAAATGCTAGCATAAAACATTAGCGTGCTAACATTGACATGATAACATAGCAAAAGTTAGTGTTCTTCTAAGATGGCGCCATGTATCAAAAGCCATGACTTTTAGGTTGAAACTAATTTAATCAGCGAAAAAGCTAGCATGTAACGTTAGCATTTTAAAGTTAGCATGAGAACATAGGAAACTTAGCGTACTTCTAAGATGGCGCCATGTATCAAAAGCCATGATTTTTAGGTTGAAACTAATTCAAACCGCTAAAATGCTAGCATAAAACATTAGCATTTTAAAGTTAGCATGAGAACATAAGAAAAGTTAGCGTACTTCTAAGATGGCACCATGTATCAAAAGCCATGATTTTAGGTTGAAACTAATTCAAACCGCTAAAATGCTAGCATAAAACATTAGCATTTTAAAGTTAGCATGAGAACATAAGAAAAGTTAGCGTACTTCTAAGATGGCACCATGTATCAAAAGCCATGATTTTTAGGTTGAAACTAATTCAAACCGCTAAAATGCTAGCATAAAACATTAGTATTTTAAAGTTAGCGTACTTCTATGATGGTGCCAATTATCAAAAGCCATGATTTTAAACAAAATTAGCTAAAAGGCTTGCATTAAACGTTAGCATACTTCCAAGATGGCGGCAAATCCAAAAGCCATTAATTTTAGGTTCAAACAAATAAAAGTAGCTAAAATGCTAGCATAAAACGTTAGCGTGCTAACGCTATTATGGCAACATGGTAAAAGGTTGTACTTCTAAGATGGCGCTAAGTACCGAAAGCCATGATTTTTAGGTTTAAACGAATACATTTAGCAAAAATGCTAGCATAAAATGTTAGCATGTTAGCATAGAGGAAGTTAGCGTACTAGTAAGATGGCGCCATGTATCAAAATCCTTCATTTTTAAGGTTGAATATGTAAAAGTAGTAAACTGCTAGCATATTAATGCTAATATTGCACTTCATGGTATTGTTTGGAATCTTTATTGCGTCATCTCCAAGGTCAGCTGGGATGATGTCATCACTAAGAGGCACAAGGTGTAATGGATCATCTGGCTCCTCCCCCCACAGCACAGATCAGACGCCCATAATCTCCATTGTTCCGTCCTGTGGCCCACATTGACCCCCCCACCCCCCCGCCCCCCCACCAGATGGCCCGGCGGTGGACACCGGGAATCAAACCTCCGACCCCCCCGACCAGAGAGAAATTGTTTTTTCCACTAATCGCCGCTCTTAATCCTTCTTGGTATGAAGCCAACGCTCGGACTAAAGTCACTTATGTTCCACTTTCCCCAACACGCGCTAGCTCCATGCTAATATACATTGGCTGGGCTATTGACATGTTAGCATTAGCAAATTATACATGGCGATTTCAACACCTTCAAATGTATTCATAAAAAACAAAAACTAACGCACGTTACAATCAAACGGCTGTTGCGTAAAAAGGTACGTTACTCGCAGTACGAATAATTTTTAGGGCACAAAAAAAAATTAGTTAGCGATAGCATCCCTACTACTATTTCTTATTTTGCGCTAAAATCATAAAATAGTCAACTTCCTTCAGACAAATTTGTTTGGGCCCAAAACATGCGTCAAAATGAAATTCGGCTTGGATCTGCTGCTAGCATAAAACGTTAGCATGCTAACATTATTAAGATGACATAGGAAAAGTTAGCATACTTCTAAGATGGCGCCAAGTATCAAAAGCCTTGATATTTTTTTTTAGGTCGAAGGAATAAAAGTAGCTAAAGTGCTAGCATAAAACGTTAGCATTCTAAAGCTAGCATGATAACATAGAAGAAGTTAGCATACTTGTAAAATGGCGGCATGTATCGAAATCCATGACGTTTAAATTTAAATATACAAAAGTAGCTAAGATGCTAGCATAAAATGTTAGCATGCCAACATTAATATGACAACATAGGATAAGTTAGGGTATTTATAATATTGCGCCATGTATCAAAATATTTTTTTAGGTTTAAACGAATGAAATGAGCTAAAATGCTAGCATAGAACATTAGCATTCCAAAGTTAGCATTACAACAAAGGAAAAGTTAGCGTACTTTTAAGAGGGTGCCAAATATCAAAATCCGTGATTTTTATGTTTGAACGAATAAAATGAGCTAAAATGCAAACATAAAACATTAGCATTCCAAAGTTAGCATTACAACAAAGGAAAAGTTAGCGTACTTTTAAGAGGGTGCCAAATATCAAAATCCATGATTTTTATGTTTGAACGGATAAAATGAGCTAAAAGGCTAACATAAAACGTTAGCATTCCAAAGTTAGCATGACAACAAAGGAAGAGTTAGCGTACTTTTAAGATGGTGCCAAATATCAAAAGCCATGATGTTTATGTTTAAATCGATCAAATGAGCTAAAATGCTAACAAAACGTTAGCATGCTAACATGATAACATAGGATAAGTGAACATACTTCTAAGATGGCGCCAAGTATCAAAAGTTATTATTTTTTAGGTTTAAATGAATAAAATGAGCTGAAATGCTAACATAAAATGTTAGCATTCCAAAATTAGCATGACAACAAAGGAAAAGTTAGCGTACTTTTAAGATGGTGCCAAATATCAAAAGCCATGATTTTTATGTTTGAACGAATAAAATTAGCAAAATGCTAACGTAAAAAGTTAGCATTCCAAAGTTAGCATGACAACAAAGGAAAAGTTAGCGTACTATTAAGATGGTGCCAAATATCAAAAGCCATGATTTTTATGTTTGAACGAATAAAATTAGCAAAATGCTAACGTAAAAAGTTAGCATTCCAAAGATAGCATGACAACAAAGGAAAAGTTAGCATACTTTTAAGATGGTGCCAAATATCAAAAGCCATGATTTTTATGTTTGAACGAATAAAATTAGCAAAATGCTAACGTAAAAAGTTAGCATTCCAAAGTTAGCATGACAACAAAGGAAAAGTTAGCGTACTTTTAAGATGGTGCCAAATATCAAAAGCCATGATTTTTATGTTTGAACGAATAAAATTAGCAAAATGCTAACGTAAAAAGTTAGCATGACAACAAAGGAAAAGTTAGCGTACTTTTAAGATGGTGCCAAATTTCAAAAGCCATGATTTTTATGTTTGAACGAATAAAATTAGCAAAATGCTAACGTAAAAAGTTAGCATTCCAAAGTTAGCAGGACAACAAAGGAAAGGTTAGCGTACTTTTAAGATGGTGCCAAATATCAAAAGCCATGATTTTTATGTTTGAACGAATAAAATTAGCAAAATGCTAAGGTAAAAAGTTAGCATTCCAAAGTTAGCATGACAACAAAGGAAAAGTTAGCGTATTCTTAAGATGGTGCCAAATATCAAAAGCCATTATGTTTATGTTTAAATGGATCAAATGAGCTAAAATGCTAACATAAAACATAAGCATTAGTTTATGTTTAAATCGTTAAAATGAGTTAGCATTTGGCTTGGAGGCGGAGTCAAAGGGCTGGGAAGATGACACGGCGTCGCCAAGGTAACCAGAGCTGAAGTCAAGCTGAGATGTGGTGAGGGGGAAGGTGAAGTCCGTACATGGAGAAGGAATGAGGCAGCTGGCACTGAGAAGCGAGGCGGACTCGGCCCTTCGCCCCCGCGACACGCCTCTTTCTATTCAAGCCAGCTTTCCACGTCTGGACCTCAGTCAGGGAGGCTGGGTTCTGTCTGACCAGACTCTGCTTTGGAGGCTGGGTTCTGTCTGACCAGACTCTGCTTTGGAGGCTGGGTTCTGTCTGACCAGACTCTGCTTTGGAGGCTGGGTTCTGTCTGACCAGACTCTCATCTGGTTCTTGTTGCAAGTGATCACATGACACCAGTGCACGCTGACAGGAAGCACCTCCAATGTGCTGCTGACTGACCGACAAAATAAAAGCCACGGCAAAATAAAAGCCGCCACAGCTTAAAAACTAGCATAAAAGGTGAGGGTGTTAATGTTATTAAGGGAACATGGTAGAAAGGTAACTTACTTCTAAGATGGTGCGATTATAAACAACTTGTTTTATTGGCCAATACTTTTTTTTAAATTGAAGAAAAAAAAATGTAACCCGCAAATTGTTTTTTAATTGAATAAAATATTTTTTAAACTTGCGAATGTTTTTTTAATTGAGGAACTTTTATGTTTTGGCCGATACTTTTATTTTTAATTGAAGGAATTAGTTTTTTTGTTTTACTTGTAAATGTTTTTTTAATGGAATAACTTTTTTTATTGGCCAATACTTTTTTTTTAATTGAAGAAAATTGTTTTTAACTTGCGAATGTTTTTTTAATTGAGGAACTTTTTTTTTTTGGCCGATACTTTTATTTTTAATTGAAGAAATTAGTATTTTTTACTTGTAAATGTTTTTTTAATTGAATAACTTTTTTTATTGGCCAATACTTTTTTTTAAATTGAAGAAACCTTTTTTTAACCCGCAAATTGTTTTTTAATTGAATAAAATATTTTTTAAACCTGCGAATGTTTTTGTAATTGAGGAACTTTTTTTTTTTGGCCGATACTTTTATTTTGAATTGAAGAAATTAGTTTTTTTGTTTTACTTGTAAATGTTTTTTTAATTGAATAACTTTTTTCATTGGCCAATACTTTTTTTTTAATTGAAGAAAATTGTTTTTAACTTGCGAATGTTTTTTTAATTGAGGAACTTTTTTTTTTTGGCTGATACTTTTTTTTTTAATTGAAGAAATTAGTTTTTTTTACTTGTAAATGTTTTTTAATTGAATAACTTTTTTTGTTGGCCAATACTTTTTTTTAAATTGAAGAAAAAAATGTTTAAACAGCGAATCGTTTTCTAATTGAATAAAATATATTTTTTTAAACTTGCGAATGTTTTTTTAATTGAGGAACTTTTTTTTTTTGGCCGATACTTTTTTTTTTAATTGAAGAAATTAGTTTTTTTGTTTTACTTGTAAATGTTTTTTTAATTGAATAACTTTTTTCATTGGCCAATACTTTTTTTTTAAATTGAAGAAACCTTTTTTTAACCCGCAAATTGTTTTTTAATTGAATAAAATATTTTTTAAACTTGCGAATGTTCTTTTAATTGAGGAACTTTTTTTTTTTGGCCGATACTTTTTTTTTAATTGAAGAAATTAGTTTTTTTACTTGTAAATGTTTTTTTAATTGAATAACTTTTTTTGTTGGCCAATACTTTTTTTTAAATTGAAGAAAAAAAAGTTTCGAATCGTTTTCTAATTGAATAAAATATATATTTTTAAACTTGTGAATGTTTTTTTAATTGAGGAACTTTTTTGGGGGGCCGATACATTTTTTTAATTGAAGAAATGTGTTTGTTTTTTACTTGTAAATGTTTTTTTAATTGAATAACTTTTTTTATTGGCCAATACTTTTTTTTTAATTGAAGAAAACACATTTTAACCTGCAAATCGTTTTTTAATTGAAGAAAATGGTTTTTAACTTGCGAATGTTTTTTTAATTGAAGAACTTTTTTTTTTGGGCCGATACTTTTTTTTTAATTGAAGAAATTTGTTTTTTTTCTTGTAAATGTTTTTTTAATTGAATAACTTTTTTTGTTGGCCAATACTTTTTTTTAAATTGAAGAAAAAAATGTTTAACCAGCGAATCGTTTTCTAATTGAATAAAAGATATATTTTTAAACTTGCGAATGTTTTTTTAATTGAGGAACTTTTTTTGGGGGCCGATACATTTTTTTAATTGAAGAAATTTGTTTGTTTTTTACTTGTAAATGTTTTTTTTAATTGAATAACTTTTTTTTATTGGCCAATACTTTTTTTTTTAAATTGAAGAAAAAAAAATGTAACACGTGAATTGTTTTTTAATTGAAGAAAACAGTTTTTAACTTGCGAATATTTTTTTAATTGAAGGACTTTTTGTTTTGGCCGATACTCTTTTTTTAATTGAAGAAATGTGTTGTTGTTTTTTACTTGTAAATGTTCTTTTAATTGAATAACTTTTTTTTATTGGCCAATACTTTTTTTTTTAAATTGAAGAAAAAAATAATTCAACCCGCGAATCGTTTTTTAATTGAAGAAAATAGTTTTTAACTTGCGAATATTTTTTTTTAATTGAAGAAAAAAAAAGGTTTTACTTAATTTTTTAATAATTTTTTTTTGTTACATGCAAATTTTTCTTTTAACTGATTCAAATGCTTTCACTTGCAAATGTTTTATTAATTCAAGAAATTCGTTTTTTTTTTTACTTGTTAATGTTTTTTTAATTGAATAACTTTTTTTATTGGCCAAGACTTTTTTTTAAATTGAAGAAACATTTTTTTAACCCGCGAATCGTTTTTTAATTGAAGAAAATTGTTTTTTAATTTGCGAATGTTTTTTCTCAATTGAAGAAAAAAAATGTTTTTAATTGAAAAAAAAAAAAAGTTTTTACTTGCGAATTGTTTTTTAATGGGGAAAGACGTTAATGTCTCTTGTTTTCATGTTAGCATTTAAGCGAGCCAGTAAGTGTTTTAATCACCATTAGAAGTGAAACTAGTAATAGTAACTCTGGCAAGTGTTATTAAAGTGTGTGTCCTCACTTCTTTTCTGTAAGGAGCTAAATTACAGGCGAGGTGTCAAACGTAGAGACGCAGGGGAGTGCACAGAAAAGTTGTTTGGCCTTGAAGAGACAAACGTGCTTCACTGCACCGCAAAAAGAAATGTTTTCCTCATGGGAGAGTTTGGGAAGGTGTGCTCAGTCGGGTGCTTTACTCCACGGGGGGGGGGGGGGGGGGGGGGGCGGGGTCATGTGACCTCCCTCTGCCCTCTTTTCCCTCTCACGCTTCTTTACAAGACCACACCAGCAAAACACGCACCTTGTTTTGTATTTTAATGTATTTCCTTACTTTTCCAAAATAAAGGGCTTAATTGAACTCAAAAATGTTGTTATTGCGAGGAAAGAAGAATGTTGTCCTTAAATAAAATAGTTAACCTACTAGACAACTTGTCTTTTAGTAGGAAGTAAACAAACAAAGACTCTTAATTTGTAATATCTCGTTCTTTTACTTTGTCAACATTATTCATCTGCTTGTTCATTTCCTGTGAACATCTGCTGACTTCCTCTTCAAATGTAATCATCACTTATTCTTCTCTTCTTTGATACTGGACATCAGTTTTGGATGATACTGTAAATGACCAAGTAGTCACAGGATCATACATTGGTCATCAAAATTATCCATGCAATCATTGTACTATCAACTATATACTTAGTATCATTACAGTGGATATTTGTATAGTCCCGCCTATTTGTTTACATTGAGGAGCGCTAGCTTGCTGTTAGCGGCGAGCTATTGTATCCAAGGCAGTATAGTAATTTATTAGTACTTGTATATTGGAAAAACTGTATCAGGATACACGGTTTTTATATCGATCGATATCAATAATTATTGATACCAACAAACCCAAACCAAGTTTCTGTAAGTGAGTTGATACATCGAAATATCACTTTCTCTTCTCACTCCATGTAGAGAATCCACAGCGAGACGGAAAGACGGTGCAATCACACTAGTGTTATGAGAGTAACGTGTGTGTGTGTGTTCCTTTAAGAATGGAGTTGATACATCGAGATATTATGTTCTCTTCTCACTCCATGCAGAGAATCCACAGCGAGACAGAAAGACGATGCAATCTAACTGTTACGTGATTGGCTGTTAGGATGTCCCTCCCATTGCTCGGTGACACTTCCTGTTTCCTGTTTTCCAACGCATTCTCTATTGCTATGGTCGTATGGGCCCAGCCCTATGGTATTTTGTGCTGTCTCCATTCTAATCCCGACTTTCACGTCACTTTTCTCGTGTTGTTTTGTTGCCGAGTCCTGGGAAGTGGACTCTGGTGCACACTCTCTCTGTGGACCAGGGACAATAGGACGTCTTGGAGATCACATGTCAGTGGAAGTCCCCTCAGATCACACTAACAAGGACTCTTACTTTGGTAACTTGATCCTTCACTTCCTGTAAACACGCCCCTCAATGAGAGATGTTTGCACCACAAGTGATCCAGTAAGGGAACATCTACACTACACAAGACGTCATGCTAAGCGCTAACTGCTAACTTATTTTTTTTAACGCACGTTAACTGCTGTCATACTTGTGAGAACCCTTTTTTTTGGTCATATTAGCATGCTAAAGTTTTATGCTAGCTTTTTTACTTTCTATATCTACACCAACAAATAATACATTTAGGTATTTCTTCTTACCCAGTCATGTGCTAGCTTCTTAGCGTTAGCATGCTAGTGTGCTAACATTAGCATGCTAACTTTTCCAGCTAAAATTACACTTTTTTCTCTAATTCCGCAGCCATACACCTTACAGTCATATAACTTGGTATGTGACACATGCTAACTGTTTGCATGTTTGCGTTAGCATGCTAGCATGCTAACATTAGCATGGCAACTTTTCCAGCTAATATGACACTTTTTTCTCTAATTCCGCAACCATACACCTTACAGTCATATAACTTGGTATGTGAAACATGCTAACTGTTTGCATGTTTGCGTTAGCATGCTAGCATTAGCATGGCAACTTTTCCAGCTAAAATTACACTTTTTTCTCTAATTCCGCAGCCATACACCTTAGTCATATAACTTGGTATGTGGAACATGCTAACTGTTTGCATGTTGGCATTAGCATGCTATCATTAAAGTGCTAGCTTTTTTAGCTAATTTTGCAACCTTTTACCCTAGACTCATATAACTTATGTGACTTTTGTTACTGCTAGCATGCTAATGTTAGCATGGTACCATACTAACATTAACATGCTAACTTTTTTGCTCACTTTACATTTGTTTCTCTAATTAGACAGCCATACACCTTACAGTCATATAACTTGGTATGTGACACATGCTAACTGATAGCATGCTAATGTTCGCTTGCTAGCATGCTAAAATTAGCAAGCTAACTTTTTGAGCTAGTTTTGCAACCGTTTACCCTAGAGTCATTAAACTTGGTATGTGGCACTTGTTAACTGCTAGCATATTAATGGTAGCATGGTAGCATACTTACATTAACATGCTAATTTTATTGCTAACTTTAAAATGTTTTCTCTAATTAGACAGCCATACACCTTACAGTCATATAACTTGGTATGTGACACATGCTAACTGATAGCATGCTAACATTAGCTTGCTAGAATGCTAACTTTTTTAGCTAGTTTTGCAACCGTTTACCCTAGAATCATACAACTTTGTATGTGACACTTGTTAACTGCCAGCATGCTAATGTTAGCATGGTAGCATACTAACATTCACATGCAAATTTTTTTGCTAACTTTACATTTTTTCTCTCTAATTAGACAGCCATACACCTTACAGTCATATAACTTGGTATGTGACACATGCTAACTGATAGCATGCTAACATTAGCTTGCTAGAATGCTAACTTTTTGAACTAATTTTGCAACCGTTTAAGCCAGAGTCATATAACTTTGTACGTGACACTTTTTAACTCCTAGCATGCAAACGATAGCATGCTAGCAAGCTAACTTAAGCGTGCTAACTTTTTCATCCAATTTTACACTTTTTTCTCCATTTCCGCAGCCATACACCTTACAGCCGTGTTACTTGAAATGTGAGACATGCTAACTGATAACATGCTAACATTAGCTTGCTAGAATGCTAACTTTTTGAGCTAGTTTTGCACCCGTTTACCCCAGAGTCACATAACTTGGTACGTGACACCTTTTAACTCCGAGCATGCAAACGATAGCATGCCAGCAAGCTAACTTAAGCGTGCTAACTTTTTCATCTAATTTTACACTTTTTTCTCTATTTCCGCAGCCATACACCTTACAGCCGTGTTACTTGAAATGTGAGACATGCTAACTGTTAGCATGCGGTCGTTAGCACGCATGCTAAATGTTAGCATTTCAATGTAAGTTTGCTAACATTGTAGCCACACTAAATTAACCTGTTTTAAAATGGTTCCAATAACATTTGGACACCTTATGATCATGTGACCTGCACAGAGCAGGTATTTTCTGACCAGCAGCACTCATGGAACAGTTTTAGTCTGGTCCCAAGAACCTGCACCACATATTGATCAACATCATTTAGCATCAGCAACTCTACCAAGCTCCCATTTTGGGAGAATAATGGCGAGCAGGTCAGCCATTTTTTATTTTATTTCTTGTCAAAGAGCAGGACTTCTCTGCCTGGGGCTAGACGGCCTGACTGGGACTCCGTGAAGAAGAAGAAGAAGAAGAAGAAGAAGAGTGACCCAAAAGCATGCGGTGAAAAAAAGGAAGACATTGTAATGTGCCTGTGGGGCCAGAGAATAAAAGATGCAGCAGGAGGAGGAGGGTGAAAGAAGGACTAAAAGCAAGGAGTGCTTGAGTGCACAATGAACAAGATGGCTCCTCTGACCCCACACACCAATAATAGTTCATATTGTTGTTTTATGGCCTTCTGAAACTAAATAATGACATCATCAACATCTAACATGAAACTAAATATTCTAATCATCAACATCTAACATGAATCTAAATAATGACATCATCAACATCTAACATGAAACTAAATAATGACATCATCAACATCTAACATAAATATAAATAATGACATCATCAACATCTAACATAAAGCTAATTAATGACATCATCAACATCTAAGATGAAATTAAATAATGACATCATCAATATCTAATATGAATCTAAATAATCATCAACATCTAACATGAATCAAAATAATGACATCATCAACATCTAACATGAAACTAAATAATGACATCATCAACATCTAACATGAAACTAAATAATGACATCATCAACATCTTACATGAAACTAAATAATGACATCATCAACATCTAACATGAAACTAAATATTCACATCATCAACATCTAACATGAAACTAAATAATGACATCATCAACATCTAACATGAAACTAAATAATGACATCATCAACATCTAACATGAAACTAAATAATGACATCATCATCATCTAACATGAAACTAAATAATGACATCATCAACATCTAACATGAAATTAAATAATGACATCATCAACATCTAACATGAATCTAAATAATCACATCAACATTTAACATGAATCTAAATAATGACATCATCAACATCTAACATGAATCTAAATAATGACATCAACATCTAACATGAATCTAAATAATGACATCATCAACATCTAACATGAATCTAAATAATGACATCAACATCTAACATGAATCTAAATAATGACATCATCAACATCTAACATGAAACTAAATAATGACATCATCATCATCTAACATGAAACTAAATAATGACATCATCAACATCTAACATGAAACTAAATAATGACATCATCAACATCTAACATGAAACTAAATAATGACATCATCAACATCTAACATGAAACTAAATAATGACATCATCAACATCTAACATGAAACTAAATAATGACATCATCATCATCTAACATGAAACTAAATAATGACATCATCAACATCTAACATGAAACTAAATAATGACATCATCATCATCTAACATGAAACTAAATAATGACATCATCAACATCTAACATGAAACTAAATAATGACATCATCAACATCTAACATGAAACTAAATAATGACATCATCATCATCTAACATGAAACTAAATAATGACATCATCAACATCTAACATGAAACTAAATAATGACATCATCATCATCTAACATGAAACTAAATAATGACATCATCAACATCTAACATGAAACTAAATAATGACATCATCAACATCTAACATGAAACTAAATAATGACATCATCAACATCCAACATGAAACTAAATAATGACATAATCAACATCTAACATGAAACTAAATAATGACATCATCAACATCTAACATGAAACTAAATAATGACATCATCAACATCCAACATGAAACTAAATAATGACATCATCAACATCCAACATGAAACTAAATAATGACATCATCAACATCTAACATGAAACTAAATAATGACATCATCAACATCCAACATGAAACTAAATAATGACATCATCAACATCTAACATGAAACTAAATAATGACATCATCAACATCTTACATGAAACTAAATAATGACATCATCAACATCTAACATGAAACTAAATAATGACATCATCAACATCCAACATGAATCTAAATATTCACATCATCAACATCTAACATGAAACTAAATAATGACATCATCAACATCCAACATGAAACTAAATAATGACATCATCAAAATCTAACATGAAACTAAATAATGACATCATCAACATCCAACATGAAACTAAATAATGACATCATCATCATCTAACATGAAACTAAATAATGACATCAACATCTAACATGAAACTAAATAATGACATCATCAACATCTAACACGAAACACCAAAGTTACAAACTAAAGTTAGTGTGTTCTATCGAATGCATTGAGCTGTGTGAGAAATTTCAAGCCAACAGGTGACAACTGGATATTACTAGAAGAAGTGAGAAAGCAAGAGAAAAAAGAAAGGATGTTGAGCGTTTAAGTTTCCATTTGATCCGCAGGTGCTTTTATTTGAGCATCATGAATGTGGGAGGAGCCATGAAAGATCCGCAGAGTTCACACATTCCAGTATCATCCCAGTCTAAACACCTGCATGGTGAAGACCACACATTGTGTGTGTGTGTGTGTGTGTGTGTGTGTGTGTGTGTGTGTGTGTGTGTGTGTGTGTGTGTGTGTGTGTGTGTGTGTGTGTGTGTGCGTGGGAAGTTGGACCATCAACACTTCTTACACGCTTTGTAGCACAGGTACTTCCTCTACGGGTGTGCAGGCCCTCACACACTCTATACTACATACATACATATATATATATATACATATATATATATTTTTTGTTTGTTTGTTTTTTGTTGCAAATATTAGCTCATTTGGAATTTGATGCCTGCAACATGTTTCAAAAAAAGCTGGCACAAGTGGCAAAAAAGAGTGAGAAAGTTGAGGAATGCTCATCAAAGACTTATTTGGAACATCCCACAGGTGAACAGGCTAATTGGGAACAGGTGGGTGCCATGATTGGGTATAAAAGCAGCTTCCATGAAATGCTCAGTCGTTCACAAACAAGGACGGGGCGAGGGTCACCACTTTGTCAACAAATGCCTGAGCAAATTGTTTAAGAACAACAATTCTCAACCAGCTATTGCAAGGAATTTAGGGATTTCACCATCTACGCTCCGTAAATCATCAAAGGGTTCAGAGAATCTGGAGAAATCACAGCACGTAAGCAGCTAAGCCCGTGACCTTTGATTCCTCAGGCTGTACTGCATCAACAAGCGACATCAGTGTGTAAAGGATATCACCACATGGGCTCAGGAACACTTCAGAAAACCACTGTCAGTAACTACAGTTGGTCGCTACATCTGTAAGTGCAAGTTAAAACTCTACTATGCAAAGTGAAAGTCATTTATCAACAACACCCAGAGATGTCGCCGGCTTCCCTGGGCCCGAGCTCATCTAAGATGGACTGATACAAAGTGGAAAAGTGTTCTGTGGTCTGACGAGTCCACATTTCAAATTGTTTTTGGAAACTGTGGACGTCGTGTCCTCCGGACCAAAGAGGAAAAGAACCATCCGGATTGTTCTAGGCGCAAAGTGTAAAAGGCAGCATGTGTGATGGTATGGGGGTGTATTAGTGCCCGAGGCATGGGTAACTTACACATCTGTGAAGGCACCATTAATGCTGAAAGGTACATACAGCTTTTGGAGCAATCCAAGCAACGTTACCGTGGACGCCCCTGCTTATTTCAGCAAGACGATGCCAAGCCACGTGTTACAACAACGTGGCTTCATAGTAAAAGAGTGCGGGTACTAGACTGGCCTGCCTGTAGTCCAGACATTGAAAATGTGTGGTGCAATATGAAGGCTAAAATATGAGACTGTTGAACAACTTAAGCTGTACATCAAGCAAGAATGGGAAATAATTCCACTTCAAAAATGTGTCTCCTCAGTTCCCAAACCTCTACTGAGTGTTGTTAAAAGGAAAGGCCATGTAACACAGTGGTGAACATGCCCTTTCCCAACTACTTTGGCACGTGTTGCAGCCATGAAATTCTAAGTTAGTGATTATTTGCCATAAAAAATGAAGTTTCTCAGTGTGAACATGAAATATGTTGTCTTTGCAGTCTATTCAATTGAATATAAGTTGAAAAGGATTTGTTGTATTCTCTTTTTATTTAGCATTTACACAACGTGACAACTCTACTCTTTGTACAATGGACTTTGACTGTAAATAATCGTTCAAGTTTCTGAAGTTTCAGTTTCGTTCTTATAAGTTTTATAATCTTTATCCCTCACTATAAGCTCCTCTGCTAGAAGACAAAGCAGCTTCCCGTGAAGTCATAAAAACCTACTTTACACTTCTTTAGCTATCTTTTGAGGTGAAATAAGACCGATTTGTCCCGTTTAGGAAGGAAGGTTGCATGAATGAGTGCCTATCAGTCAAAAGGACACCAAAAAGCAATTAAACAAGGCTGAGTGAGCACAATGTGTCCGTCATGTCCTCATTGTCAGGGCTTTTTATTTTTTCGGACTATAATGTGCAATAATGTTATATGTGTGTATGTATATATATATGCATATGTATGGATATATGCATGTGTGTGGATATATACATATATATAAAGATACATATCTACTTTTTTTTTTTTTTTTACTATTTATATTACTAAATTATAGTGTATGCACCTTAGGGGATCTGCTCCAATTTTGTTGTTCTTTGAACCTGTTCACTGTAATAATGACGAATAAAACTCTACTCTATTCTATTCTAAAAGTCACTTTCCTAATAACATGTTTATGAGCAGCAAATGTGCTACAAATCTATCATTGTCCTCACTTTTACATTCTTGTATGTGATACGTGACGTCTATTATTGTACTTTCCGCACTTTTCACCCACTAAGTGTTAGAAGAAAATAATATTAGTCGCACCTGACTATAAGTCGCAGATATATACGTTGTGAAATTAGTAATTTGTACAGAAATACTCTGTAAATGTTTATTTAATTGTTTCCAAACGGTGTCTGTAACAAGGCAGTAAAACGGCTGATCAAACAAAACAGAAGTCACCGTCAAGGACCTACTTTTTCGCTATCTTTGATGTGAAATAAGACAGATTTGCATGAATGAGTGATATCAGTCAAAAGGACACTAAAAGTTACTTTTTACTAACATGTTTATGAGCAGCAAATGTGCTACAAATCTATCATTGTCCTCACTTTTACATTCTTGTATGTGATACATGACGTCTATTATTGTATTTTCCGCACTTGTCACCCACTAAGTGTTAGAAGAAAATAATATTAGTCGCACCTGACTATAAGTCGCAGCTATATACAATGTGAAATGAGTAATTTGCACAGAAATACTCTGTAAATGTTTATTTACATACCTTAATTGTTTCCAAACGGTGTCTGTAACAAGGCAGTAAAACGGATGATCAAACAAAACAGAATCAGCCAAACAGACTCAATAACTCCACGGTGACGTTTTGGTGAACTTACTGAGGAATTTGTGAAACTGAAACAATACAAAAATAATGCTAACACAGACACTCGTAAGCGTGTTAGCATATTAGCTAATGCTAACGACGCTAGCTTGATTGCATTACGATAACACGCCCAAATATGCATTAAAACGCTCCAACAGACATCACACATAGGACGGTTTAGTAAGTAAGGATCGTTTTAGTTACATTGTAAAACTTAGCTTGGAGTTATGAATGAGGAATCCATGCGAGTAGAAACGCTATGGACGGATAGTACACATGGTTGAAAGTCGGTCTAAAAACTGCAGCAACTGCAAGGTTTTCCAAACGGAGGAGAAAAGCCCCGACTTATATTCCATCTTTTACGGCACATTGGAGGAGTCCAAAGTTGGTGAAGGTGAGACTAAACCTGCACAGGTGGTCTAAAGATCTCCTGGCCATGGAGGCCGCAGACTAAAGTGGGATTGTCTCCCAGCTGCCAATATTTCCCAGACGCTGCGGCGGTCACGCTACAGAGACGTTGGCTCGCAGGTCAGACGAGCAGAAGAGCTGCAGACAGAACGCAGGAGGAGCAAGAAGGCCCTTGTTAGGGTGACATTTTAACACCCTGACCCATGAACCCTCTTTGATGCTCTGCTGACCTCACTAGCATGTCACACATTTGCATGTACACATCAAACATTACCATGTTGACATCAAACATTATCATGTCCACATCAAACATTAGCATGTCCACATCAAACATTATCATGTGGACATCAAACATTATCATGTCCACATCAAACATTAGTATGTCCACATCAAACATTACCATGTTGACATCAAACATTATCATGTCCACATCAAACATTAGCATGTCCACATCAAACATTATCATGTGGACATCAAACATTATCATGTGTACATCAAACATTAGCATGTGGACATCTAACATTAGCATGTCCTAATCAAACATTAACATGTCCACATCAAACATTATCATGTCGACATCTAACATTAGCATGTCGACATCCAACATTAGCATGTCCACATCAAACATTAGCATGTCCACATCAAATATTATCATGTCGGCATTAAACATTAGCATGTCCACATCAAACATTAGCATGTCGACATCAAACATTAGCATGTCCACATTAAACATTATAATGTCAACATCAAACATTAGCATGTCGACATCAAACATTATCATGTCCACATCAAACATTATCATGGCCACATCTACGTTTTTGTAACATTAGCATGTGCACATCAAACATTAGCATGTCGACATCACACATTAGCATATGCACATCAAACATTAGCATGTCGGCATCAAACATTAGCATGTTCACATCTAACATTAGCATGTGGACATCAAACATTAGCATGTCGGCATCAAACATTAGCATGTTCACATCTAACATTAGCATGTGCACATCAAACATTAGCATGTCGGCATCAAACATTAGCATGTTCACATCTAACATTAGCATGTGCACATCAAACATTAGCATGTCGACATCAAACATTAGCATGTGCACATCAAACATTAGCATGTCGGCATCAAACATTAGCATGTTCACATCTAACATTAGCATGTGCACATCAAACATTAGCATGTCCACATCCAACATTAGCATTTCCACATCAAACATGTGAACATCAAACATTAGCATGTCGACATCCAACATTAGCATTTCCACATCAAACATGTGAACATCAAACATTAGCATGTCGACATCCAACATTAGCATGTCAATATCCAACTTTAGCATGTACACATCAAACATTACCATTTGACATCAAACATTATCATGTCCACATCAAACATTAGCATGTCTACATCAAACATTATCATGTCCACATCAATCATTATCATGTCCACATCTACGTTTGTAACATTAGCATGTGCACATCAACCATTAGCATGTCGGCATCAAACATTAGCATGTTCACATCTAACATTAGCATGTGCACATCAAACATTAGCATGTCGACATCAAACATTAGCATGTGCACATCAAACATTAGCATGTCGGCATCAAACATTAGCATGTTCACATCTAACATTAGCATGTGCACATCAAACATTAGCATGTCCACATCCAACATTAGCATTTCCACATCAAACATGTGAACATCAAACATTAGCATGTCGACATCCAACATTAGCATTTCCACATCAAACATGTGAACATCAAACATTAGCATGTCGACATCCAACATTAGCATGTCAACATCCAACTTTAGCATGTACACATCAAACATTAGCATGTCGACATCAAACATTATCATGTCGACATCAAACATTATCATGTCCACATCTACGTTTGTAACAATAGCATGTGCACATCAACCATTAGCATGTCGGCATCAAACATTAGCATGTTCACATCTAACATTAGCATGTGCACATCAAACATTAGCATGTCGGCATCAAACATTAGCATGTTCACATCTAACATTAGTATGTGCACATCAAACATTAGCATGTCGGCATCAAACATTAGCATGTTCACATCTAACATTAGCATGTGCACATCAAACATTAGCATATCCACATCCAACATTAGCATTTCCACATCAAACATGTGAACATCAAACATTAGCATGTCGACATCCAACATTAGCATGTCAACATCCAACTTTAGCATGTACACATCAAACATTAGCATGTCCACATCAAACATTAGCATGTCCACATCCAACATTAGCATTTCCACATCAGACATGTGAACATCAAACATTATCATGTCGACATCCAACATTAGCATGTCCACATCAAACATTATCATGTACACATCAAACATTAGCATGTCGACATCAAACATTATCATGTCGACATCAAACATTATCATGTCCACATCTACGTTTGTAACATTAGCATGTGCACATCAACCATTAGCATGTTGGCATCAAACATTAGCATGTTCACATCTAACATTAGCATTTGCACATCAAACATTAGCATGTCGACATCAAACATTAGCATGTGCACATCAAACATTAGCATGTCGGCATCAAACATTAGCAAGTTCACATCTAACATTAGCACGTGCACATCAAACATTAGCATGTCGGCATCAAACATTAGCATGTTCACATCTAACATTAGCATGTGCACATCAAACATTAGCACGTCCACATCCAACATTAGCATTTCCACATCAAACATGTGAACATCAAACATTAGCATGTCGACATCCAACATTAGCATTTCCACATCAAACATGTGAACATCAAACATTAGCATGTCGACATCCAAAATTAGCATGTCAACATCCAACTTTAGCATGTCCACGTCAAACATTAGCATGTCCACATCAAACATTAGCATGTCGACATCCAACATTAGCATTTCCACATCAGACATGTGAACATCAAACATTATCATGTCGACATCCAACATTAGCATGTCCACATCAAACATTATCATGTACACATCAAACATGAGCATGTCCACATCAAACATTATCATGTCCACATCAATCATTATCATGTCCACATCTACGTTTGTAACATTAGCATGTCGGCATCAAACATTAGCATGTTCACATCTAACATTAGCATGTGCACATCAAACATTAGCATGTCGACATCCAACATTAGCATGTGCACATCAAACATTAGCATGTCGGCATCAAACATTAGCATGTTCGCATCTAACATTAGCATGTGCACATCAAACATTAGCATGTCTGCGTCAAACATTAGCATGTCGAAATCCAACATTAGCATTTCCACATCAAACATTAGCATGTCGACATCCAACATTAGCATTTCCACATCAAACATGTGAACATCAAACATTAGCATGTCGACATCCAACATTAGCATTTCCACATCAAACATTAGCATGTCGACATCCAACATTAGCATGTCAACATCCAACTTCAGCATGTCCACATCAAACATTAGCATGTCGACATCCAACATTAGCATTTCCACATCAGACATGTGAACATCAAACATTATCATGTCGACATCCAACATTAGCATGTCCACATCAAACATTACCATGTACACATCCAACATTAGCATGTCGACATCAAACATTATCATGTCGACATCAAACATTATCATGTCCACATCTACGTTTGTAACATTAGCATGTCGGCATCAAACATTAGCATGTTCACATCTAACATTAGCATGTGCACATCAAACATTAGCATGTCGACATCAAACATTAGCATGTGCACATCAAACATTAGCATGTCGGCATCAAACATTAGCATGTTCGCATCTAACATTAGCATGTGCACATCAAACATTAGCATGTCTGCGTCAAACATTAGCATGTCGAAATCCAACATTAGCATTTCCACATCAAACATTCGCATGTCGACATCCAACATTAGCATGTCTGTGTCAAACATTAGCATGTCGAAATCCAACATTAGCATTTCCACATCAAACATTAGCATGTCGACATCCAACATTAGCATGTCAACATCCAACTATAGCATGTCGACATCAAACATTAGCATGTCGACATCTAACATTATCATGTCGACATCCAACATTAGCATGTCCACATCAAACATTAGCATTTCGACATCTAACATTAGCATGTCGACATCCAACTCTAGCATGTGGACATCAAACACTAGCATGTGGACATCCAACATTATCATGTGAACATCTCTCTCTAGGTCGTCCTCAGACGAGCCTTCCATCGTTGCTTCCAGTCATCCCGATTCTCCATACATTTGGCCAGTTCCTTGGTACTCTGAGCTCCTGCATCCTTCTTGAGTATGTCCACGTATGTTAGTGTGGGACGTCCTCTTGACCGATGCCCATGTGTTGGTTCCCACAGTACCAATTTGCTGGCTGGCAGCTCCTGATGCCTTTGGCAGTGCCCTGCTAGTCTCATTCTCCTTACAGCAATCTTCTCGCTCACCCTTGGTATTCCCCTGTAGAGGACTCTGTTGGTTACGTGCGCACTCTTGTTGATGTTAAGCACTGCACGCAGCATCCTGGTGTAGCAACCATCCAGAGACCTCTCCAGGGTTGGCTTCAGGGTCCAGCATTCGCTGCCATAGAGGAGAACGGACTCAACTGTCGCGTAGAAGAAGCTGAGTTTGATTTGGCGGGGGAGGTTGGAGCTCCATACACTGGTCATGCCGTTCAGGGCCCTCCATGCAAGTGCCTTCCTCACTTTTAAATCCTGCTCAGTTGAGTTGACCCATCCGCCCAGGTATTTGAAGTCCTCAACTTCTTTCAGCACAGTGCCTCCTGCTGTTATCAGAGGTTGATGTTCTGGTGGAACATTGTAGGTCATGACCTCAGTTTTCTTGGCATTTAGCCTAAGGCCAACCTTGGCGCACTCTAGCTCTACCCTGTGTAGGAGTTCTTGTGCTTGTTCCACGTTGTTGGAGAGCAGACTGATGTCATCCGCATAGTCAAGGTCTGTCAGGACCACTGCCGGTTGTCGACTCGACTTCCTTGGTGTCAGCGTGAAGCCAAGTTCCTGCTCTCGCCCATTTATTGCCTTCCTGAGCGCATGATCAAGGACTATGATGAAGAGGAAGGGGGCTAGTGTATCCCCTTGTATAACTCCAGCCAGGATGTCAAACTCCTCGCTGTTGCCATCTGGGGTCACCACCCTGGCCCTTGTTCCTGCGTACATGGACTCTATTGCTCGGAGTAGGTTCGGAGGAATACTGTAGGAGGAACATGCTAGGAACATCAAACACACTAATTGCTCCATGTTCCTTTGTGTTGCCAGGAGGGGGGTGCATGTTCAGGGGGGAGGAGGGTTGCCAGGTCAGCTAGCTTTTGAGGTCAGGGGGAGATGAAGTGACCCCCCTCCCCCTCCCCCTCCCCCTCCCCCGTCCTTCACCTCTTCACCAAGACAAGCATGAAGATAGCTCAGCTTATCATTCTCTGCACCAGATAAAGAAGCACAAACTCTGCAGCAAAGTGCATGCATGAGTGCTGCTCAGACGCAGGGTGAGCCAAAGAAAAGGAAATAAACACCGAAACCAAGTAAGTGCAAGTTAAAACTCTACTATGCAAAGCCAAAGCCATTTATCAACAACACCCAGAAACGCCGTCGGCTTCGCTGGGCCGGAACTCATCTAAGATGGACTGATGCAAAGTGGAAAAGTGTTGTGAAGGCGCCATTAATGCTGAAAGGTACATACAGCTTTTGGAGCAACATATGTTGCCATCCAAGCAACGCTACCATGGACGCCCCTGCTTATTTCAGCAAGATAATGCCAAGTAAAAGTAAAAGAGTGCGGGTACTAGACTGGCCTGCTTGTAGTCCAGACATTGAAAATGTGTGAAGGCTAAAATATGAGACTGTTGAACAACTTAAGCTGTACATCAAGCAAGAATGGGAAATAATTCCACTTCCAAAATGTGTCTCCTCAGTTCCCAAACCTTTACTGAGTGTTGTTAAAAGGAAAGGCCATGTAACACAGTGGTCAAAATGCCCCTCTGACAACTTGTTTGCAATGTGTTGCAGCCATTAAATTCTAAATTCATGATTATTTGCAAGTATCAGGTTATATGACTCTGAGGTGTTCGGCTGCAAAACTGGCTAAAAAAGTTAATACGCTAATGTCAACATGCTAACTTTAGCATGCTAACAGTTTATATGTACCAAGTTATATGATTCCCAGGGTGTTGGGCTGCAAAATTGGCCAAAACAGTTAGCACGCTCACGTTATTATGCTAGAATGCAAAGGTTAGCATGCTAACAGCACATGTGTCAAGTGCCAAGTTAAATGACTCTGAGGTGTTCGGCTGCAAAACTGTCAAACTGACGCTAATTTTAACATGCTCAAATGCTAACGTTAGCACGCTAACAGTTTGAATGTGCCAAGTACCAAGTTATATGACTCACAGTGTGTTGGGCTGCAAAATTGGCTAAAACAGTTAGCACACTTATGTAAATATGCTAGAATGCAAAGGTTAGCATGCTAACAGCATGTGTCAAGTACCAAGTTAAATGACTCTGAGGTGTTCGGCTGCAAAATTTTCTAAAAAGGTTAGCGCGTTAACGTTAGCATGTTAACAGTTAGCACGTGTCAAGTACCAAGTCATATGACTCTGAGGTGTTCGGCTGCAAAACTGGCGAAAAAAGTTGAGAGACGCTAATGTTAACATGCTAAAATGCTAATGTTAGCATGCTAACAGTTTGTATGTGCCAAGTACCAAGTTGAATGACTCTGAGGTGTTCAGCTGCAACATTGGCTGAAAAAAAAATGGCATACTAGTAAGCTAATGTTGGCATGCTAAGAGTTAGCATGTGTCAAGCATGACTCTAAGGTGTTGGGCTGCAAAATTGGCTAAATGGTTAGCACGATAATGATAGCATGCTAACAGTTAGCACGTGTCAAGTACCAAGCCATATGACTCTGAGGTGTTCAGCTGCAAAACTGGCTAAAAAAGTCAAGACGCTAAAGTTAACATGCTAAGATGTTACTGTTAGCATCCTAACAATTTGTATGTGTCAAGTACCAAGTCATATGACTCTGAGGTGTTCAGCTGCAAAATTGGCTGAAATAATTTTGCATACTAGCAAGCCAATGTTAGCATGCTAACAGTTAGCAAGTGTCAAGTACCAAGTCAAATGACTCTAAAGGTGTTGGGCCGCAAAATTGTCTAAAAAGGTTAGCATGTTAATGTTAGTATGCTAACAGTTAGCACGTGTCAAGTACCAAGTCATTTGACTCTGAGGTGTTTGGCTGCAAAATTGTCTAAAAAGGTTAGCACGTTAATGTTAGCATGCTAACAGTTAGCACGTGTCAAGCACCAAGTCATATGACTCTGAGGTGTTTGGCTGCAAAATTGTCTAAAAAGGTTAGCACGTTAATGTTAGCATGCTAACAGTTAGCACGTGTCAAGTACCAAGTCATATGACTCTGAGGTGTTTGGCTGCAAAATTGGCTAAAAAGGTTAGCACGTTAATGTTAGCATGCTAACAGTTAGCACGTGTCAAGCACCAAGTCATATGACTCTGAGGTGTTTGGCAGCAAAATTGGCTAAATGGTTAGCATGTAATGATAGCATGCTAACAGTTAGCACGTGTCAAGTACCAAGTCATATGACTCTGAGGTTTTTGGCTGCAAAACTGTCTAAATTAAGTCTTTGTTACTTAGAATATGTTCCCCTAGTGTCCAAATAACTCTAAATTAAGTCTTTGTTACTTACAATATGTTCCCCATACTAAAGTGTTACCAAAAACATATAACTTTGTCTTGAATTTGAAAAAAACACATTTTATTTTTCACTAAAGAAGGGTTGTGTGAATGCGCATATGAAACTGGTGGGGTTCGGTACCTCCAACAAGGTTAAGAACCACTGCTCTAGAAGGTTCCACAATAGCAGGGAATATGTTGTCGCCCTTGCCATCCCCTAACAGAGCCTCGGTGGTCCGTGGTCTGGGACTACGAGACCGTGGTTCCCACCTGCATGGCGGTTTCCAACACAAATATTAGCCTACGCGCTTACAAATATACAAAAAGACCTGCAGAGGGATTCCAGATCCCCCCGCCCCACCTCATGGAGGGGGGGGCAGAGGGGCAGGGTGGGTGGGTCCCGCCCTAGGAATGTAAAGTGTAATCACTCGCACATTTGCCCCCCCCCCCCAACCCTTCAACCTTGGCTTGAACAAACGCCTGGCCTCGACACCCCCCCCCCCCCCCCCCCCACTCTCCAGGCAGCACGTGTGGGAGGAGACCGAGGCCTTCAAGTGTCGGCCAGGCCGGCGGTTTTCCTGGTCACGGTTCAGGAGAAACCGCTGGCAGCGACTTTAACGTTAGAACAAAACATCCCAGAATAAATCATTACACGGAAAAACTAGAATGTGCCATTTAGGGGGAGATTTGTGTGTGGATGGGAGCCTAACTTACATGCTATTGTTAGCATTCTAGCAGAGTTAGAATGGGTGAATTAACAAGTCATGTGACTAGGAAGCACTGAGCTAAAATTTTTTTGCATGCAAACGTTGACATGCTAACATGTTAACGTTAGCATGCTAAAAGTTTGCAAGTGTCAAGTACCAAGTTGTATGACTGTCAGGGTGTTCGGCTGCAAAATTGGCAAACAAAGTTAGCATATGTCAAGTACTAAATTATATGAGTCTAAGGCGTTCGGCTGCAAAATTGGCAAAAAACAGTTAGCATATGTTAAATACTAAATTATATGAGTCTAAGGCGTTCGGCTGCAAAATTGGCAAAAAACAGTTAGCATATGTCAAGTACTAAATTATATGAGCCTGAGGCGTTCGGATGCACAATTGGCTAAACAGTTAGCATGTTAATATGTTAGAATGCTAATGTTAGAATGCTAAGAGTAAGCAAGTGTCAAGCACCAAGTCAAATGACTCTGAGGTGTTCGGCTGCAAAATTGGCAAAAAAAAGTTAGCATATGTCAAGTACTAAATTATATGAGCCTGAGGCGTTCGGCTGCAAAATTGGCTAAAACAGTTAGCATGTTAATATGTTAGAATGCTAATGTTAGCAAGCACCAAGTCAAATGACTCTGAGGTGTTCAGCTGTAAAATTGGCAAAAAAAAGTTAGCATATGTCAAGTACTAAATTATACAAGTCTAATGCGTTCGGCTGCAAAATTGGCTAAAACAGTTAGCATGTTAATATGTTAGAATGCTAATGTTAGCATGCTAAGAGTTAGCAAGTGTCAAGCACCAAGTCAAATGACTCTGAGGTGTTCGGCTGTAAAATTGGCAAACAAAGTTAGCATATGTCAAGTACTAAATTATATGAGCCTGAGGCGTTCGGCTGCAAAATTGGCTAAAACAGTTAGCATGTTAATATGTTAGAACGCTAATGTTAGCATGCTAAGAGTTAGCGAGTGTCAAGTACCAAGTCAAATGACTCTGAGGTGTTCGGCTGCAAAATTGGCTAAAACAGTTAGCATGTTAATATGTTAGAATGCTAATGTTAGCAAGCACCAAGTCAAATGACTCTGAGGCGTTCGGCTGCAAAATTGGCTAAAACAGTTAGCATGTTAATATGTTAGAATGCTAATGTTAGCATGCTAAGAGTAAGCAAGTGTCAAGCGCCAAGTCAAATGACTCTGAGGTGTTCGGCTGCAAAATTGGCTAAAACAGTTAGCATGTTAATATGTTAGAATGCTAATGTTAGCAAGCACCAAGTCAAATGACTCTGAGGCGTTCGGCTGCAAAATTGGCTGAAACAGTTAGCATGTTAATATGTTAGAATGTTAATATGTTAGCATGCTAAGAGTAAGCAAGTGTCAAGCACCAAGTCAAATGACTCTGAGGTGTTCAGCTGTAAAATTGGCAAAAAAAAGTTAGGACGCAAATGTTAACATGCTAAAATGTTAACGTTAGCATGCTAATAAATTGCATGTGTGAAGTACCGAGTTATATGACTGTCAGGGTGTTTGGCTGCAAAATTGGCTAAAAAAAGTTAAGACGCTAATGTTAACATGCTAAAATTTTAACGTTAGCATGCTAATAAATTGCATGTGTGAAGTACCGAGTTATATGACTGTCAGGGTGTTTGGCTGCAAAATTGGCTAAAACATTTAGCATGTTAATGTTAAGATGCTAGCTTGCTAACGTTAGCGTGTGTCAAGTACAAAGTCAAATGACTGCAGCATTCGGGTGCAAAATTGGCTAAAAAAAGTTAACGCATTAATGTTAGCATGCTAACAGTCAGCAAGTGTCAAGCACCAAGTCAAATGACTCTGAAGTGTTCGGCTGTAAAATTGGCTAAAAAGGTTAGCATATGCCAAGGACTATATTACATGAGTCTGAAGCGTTCGGCTGCAAAATTGGCTAAAAAAAAGTTAGGAATCTAATGTTAACGTACTAAAATGTTAACGTGCTAAAATGTTAATGTTAGCATGCTAATAGTTTGCATGTCTCAAGTACCAAGTTGTATGACTGTCAGGGTGTTCGGCTGCAAAATTGGCAAAAAAAAGTTAGCATATGTCAAGTACTAAATTATATGAGCCTGAGGCGTTCGGCTGCAAAATTGGCTAAAACAGTTAGCATGTTAATAAGTTAGAATGCTAATGTTAGAATGCTAAAAGTTAGCAAGTGTCAAGCACCAAGTCAAATGACTCTGAGATGTTCGGCTGTAAAATTGGCAAAAAAAAGTTAGCATATGTCAAGTACTAAATTATATGAGTCTAAGGCAGACCTGGGTATTGTACGGCCCGCGGGCCGCATCCGGCCCTTTGCGCATCCCTGTCCGGCCCGCGTGAGGCCAATCATAAATTACAAAATAAATTTAAAAAAGTATCTATGTCGAGTGTGCAATACAACAGTGCTGCTTTTGTTTTGAAAAGCGTTATTTGTATTACTTCCGTGTGGACGTATGCGCGTGTGCGTGTGAGTGAATTGAACGGCGCAATTACAAATTACAAAATAAAGTTTAAAAAACATCTATGTCGTGCGCGCAATACAACTGTGCTGCTTTTATTTTGAAATGTGTTATTTATGCCGTATGTGGAACCTGTGAGGGAAGGTGCATAGAGACAAGTGATGAGACGCTAAAAAAAGAAAAGTTGATGAGGAATGGCGTGTTTCCAACAAGAGATGGACTGCCAAGTATTTCTTGACATAAATTAATGGTAAAGCCGTGTGCTTAATGTGTGGTACACAGCTTGCTGTGTTTAAAGAATATCATTTTAATCGCCACTACACGAAGAAACACGAGGGAAAATACCGGAATGTGTCTGATGAAGCGCGCGCAAGGGAGGCTGATGCGTTGATGGTAAAACTGCAAAGCCAACAAGGACTTTGTGCCATATTTCACACCCCCAGAGATGCAGCCGTCAGGACAAGTTTCGTCATTTCTCACAAAAGCGCCAGAAAAAGTAAGGCGTTTTCTGACGGAGAGTTTATTAAGGAGTGCTTATTGGACTTTGTTGCGCTGATAATGCCCGGAGACAGGACTGTTTTTCGCTAACTTTGGATGAGAGCTCTGATGCAGTCAATTAAAGAGACAACCACAGGTAATGACTTGTTCACAGAGGTAAATGCGTGTTGGGACACGCTGGCAGGTGTGACAATCCAATCCACTTTATTTATATAGCACATTTAAACAACAAAATGTTTCCAAAGTGCTGCACAACAATATTACAAACAATATTCAAATATTATCCTTAGCTCCACCAATGACTGAATACAAAGAAAAAAACAATTACATATAAAACCAATATAAAAAACAATATAGAATAGATATGATTAAAAACTATTTTTAACAACAGATGGTTGTCCAAATCTGATGGGGAAAAATGTTGGATAATGCAGGATAAAGTGACCTTAAAAAGCAATCTGCTTTTGTATAAAGTTAAGTTAGGTTAAATTAAATTATTATTATTATTATTATTATTAATTATTATCATCATTATTATTTATCTTATGGTATATCAAAAATAATATTGAGCAAAATTTAATTGAAATATTGTCGTGTGGCCCTCCAGCAGTGCTCGGGTTGCTTATGCGGCCCCCGGTGAAAATTAATTGCCCACCCCTGGTCTAAGGCGTTCGGCTGCAAAATTGCTAAATGTTAATTTTTAATATGTAAGAATGCTAATGTTAGCATGCTAAGAGTAAGCAAGTGTCAAGCACCAAGTCAAATGACTCTGAGGTGTTCGGCTGTAAAATTGGCAAAAAAAAGTTAGCAGATGTCAAGTGCTAGATTATATGAGCCTGAGGCGTTCGGATGCAAAATTGGCTAAAACAGTTAGCATATTAATATGTTAGAATGCTAATGTTAGCAAGAACCAAGTCAAATGACTCTGAGGTGTTCAGCTGTAAAAATGGCAAAAAAAAGTTAGCATATGTCAGGTACTAAATTATATAAGTCTAATGCGTTCGGCTGCAAAATTGGCTAAAACAGCTAGCATGTTAATATGTTAGAATGCTAATGCTAGCATGCTAAGAGTAAGCAAAAGGCAAGCACCAAGTCAAATGACTCTGAGGTGTTCAGCTGCAAAATTGTCAAAAAAAAGTTAGCAGATGTCAAGTACTAAATTATATGAGCCTGAGGCGTTCGGCTGCAAAATTGGCAATAACCAATGTCAAGTACTAAACTATATGAGCCTGAGGCGTTCAGATGCGAAATTGGCTAAAACAGTTAGCATGTTAATATGTTAGAATGCTAATGTTAGCAAGCACCAAGTCAAATGACTCTGAGGTGTTCAGCTGTAAAATCGGCAAAAAAAAGTTAGCATATGTCAAGTACTAAATTATATGAGCCTGAGGCGTTCGGCTGCAAAATTGGCTAAAACAGTTAGCATGTTAATATGTTAGAATGCTAATGTTAGCATGCTAAAAGTTAGCAAGTGTCAAGCACCAAGTCAAATGACTGAGGTGTTCGGCTGCAAAATTGGCTAAAAAAAAGCTAGCGTGCTAATTTTAGCAATGCTGCCTGAGCCAATCAGGGGCCACGATACTGAACAACAGCTAGTGTAGCATGGCTAGTCAGTTTGAGGGTAAGGTGAAGTATAACCCACAGGAAGTGGAGGCAGGATGACATCAGCGCTGAGACGGTGGAATCCAAAGAAAGAGTCCAGGCTGAGAAGGTTTAGATGTTCTCTATAATTAGCAGAGGAGAACCTGCACAAACCTGTCTGACATACAACCCCACTTCCACTTCCACTTCCACTTCACACACACTCCCATCCTATTTCACACACACACTTGTAAACAATCTGACTTTATTGTCAGCACCTGATGAATGCTGGACTATATTAGTCCCGTGCTGGACTATATTAGTCCAGTACTAGACTACATTAGTCCAGTACTGGACTATATTAGTCCAGTACTGGACTACATTAGTCCAGTGCTGGACCATATTAGTCCAGTACTCTCCAAAGTGCGGCCCCGGGGCCATTTTGCTCAACAAAATATCAAAGATAAAATAGCAAACAAGTGAAAAGTTGCAATGTTGACTCGAATAACTCAAAGCTGCCATGTTTTGTTCTTCAAAACTGTCAATGCTCAAAAAATAATAATGAATCAAAATCAATGTTGTTATGAATTATTGACCTATTTAAGACTCCAATTACTTCACATCAAATATTACACTTTGACAATGTTGGGGTCTTTTGCCCTATTTGTGTTTTTACCATAAAAAAATAAGTTTTCTAGAGGAAAAAAGGCATTAAAAAACAAAACACCAAAAATTTATAAAAAAGTTAAAATTGACAGATAAATATGTAGTTGATTTAGATACTTAAGTGTTGAAAGTTCAAACAAATAAAACGTGTATGATTTATTTTTAACACTTTTATGACTGAGGCTTTTTTTAATCCCTGAGAATTGTTTATAACTGTCATTGCTCAAAATATAATAATGTATCAAAATCAATGTTGTTATGAATTATTGACCTTTTTAAGACTCCAATTACTTCACATCAAATATTACACTTTGACAATGTTGGGGTCTTTTGCCCTATTTGTGTTTTTAACATGAAAAACTAAGTTTGAAATATTTTGCATATTTTGTGTTTTTGCCATAAAAAAACAAAGTTTTCTAGAGGAAAAAAGGCATAAAACAAACAAAACAACAACAACAAAAAGACAACAAATGTATAAAAACTTACAATTGACAGATAAATATGAAGTTGATCTAGATACTTAAGTGTTGAAAGGTAAAACAAATAAAAATGTATAATTGACGGATACATCTGAGGATGATTTAGAGATTTAAGCGTTGAAATTTAAAAAAAAAAAGAAAAAAAAAGTTTGACTTATTTTTAACACTTTTATGAGCGGGATCTGTGAATTTGAGTGGGATTTTTTTTTAAACTCTCATTGCTCAAAAAATAATAATGAATCAAAATCAATGTTGTTATGAATTATTGATCCTTTTGAGACTCCAATTACTTCACATCAAATATTACACTTTGACAATGTTGGGGTCTTTTGCCCTATTTGTGTTTTTAACATAAAAAAATAAGTTTTCTAGAGGGAAAAAAGGCATAAAAAAACAAAACACAACTTTTTTTATAAAAAGTTAAAATTGACAGATAAATATGGAGTTGATTTAGATACTTAAGTGTTGAAAGTTGAAACAAAATAAAAAGTGTATGATTTATTTTAAACACTTTTATGAGTGAGGCTTTTTTTATTTGTTTATAACTGTCATTGCTCAAAATATAATAATGAATCAATATCAATGTTGTTATGAATTATTGACCTATTTAAGACTCCAATTACTTCACATCAAATATTACACTTTGACAATGTTGGGGTCTTTTGCCCTATTTGTGTTTTTAACATCAAAAACTAAGTTTTATAGAGGAAAAAAGGCATTAAAAAAAAAAACACAAAATGTATAAAAAGTTAAAATTGACAGATAAATATGGAGTTGATTTAGATACTTAAGTGTTGAAAGTTGAAACAAAATAAAAAGTGTATGATTTATTTTTAACACTTTTATGAGTGAGGCTTTTTTTAATTGTTTATAACTGTCATTGCTCAAAATATAATAATGAATCAATATCTATGTTGTTATGAATTATTGACCTTTTTAAGACTCCAATTACTTCACATCAAATATTACACTTTGACATTGTTGGGGTCTTTTGCCCTATTTGTGTTTTTACCATAAAAAACTAAGTTTTCTAGAGGAAAAAAAGGCATTAAAAAAAAACACAAAAAATGTATAAAAACTTCAAATTGACAGATAAATATGGAGTTGATTTAGATACTTAAGTGTTGAAAGTTAAAACAAAATAAAACGTGTATGACTTATTTTTGACACTTTTATGAGTGAGGCTTTTTTTAATCCCTGAGAATTGTTTATAACTGTCATTGCTCAAAATATGATAATGTATCAAAATCAATGTTGTTATGAATTATTGACCCTTTTAAGACTCCAATTACTTCACATCAAATATTACACTCTGAAATATTTTTGGGGGGGAGAATGTTGCATATTTTGTGTGTTTGCCATAAAAACAGGGTTTCCTACGACAAAAAGGGCATAGACAAACAAAAAATAAATTTTAAAAAATTATAAAAAGTTATAATTGTTGGATACATTTGAAGTTGATTTAAAGATTTAAGTGTAAAAGTAAAAAAAATAAAATAAAAAAAAAATGTTTCACTTATTTTTAACACTTTTATGGGTGGGACTCTTCTGGGTCCCTGAGAATTTTAGTGGGATTTGTTGTTATGAATTATTGACATATACACTTTGAAATATTTTGGGGGAAATATTTTGCATATTTTGTGTTTTTGCCATAAAAAAAACTAAGTTTTCTAGGGGAAAAAAGGCATAAAACAAACGAAACAACAACAACAAAAAGACAACAAATGTATAAAAACTTACAATTGACAGATAAATATGAAGTTGATCTAGATACTTAAGTGTTGAAAGGTAAAACAAATAAAAATGTATAATTGACGGATACATCTGAGGATGATTTAGAGATTTAAGCGTTGAAATTTTAAAAAAAAAGAAAAAAAAAGTTTGACTTATTTTTAACACTTTTATGAGCGGGATCTGTGAATTTGAGTGGGATTTTTTTTAAACTCTCATTGCTCAAAAAATAATAATGAATCAAAATCAATGTTGTTATGAATTATTGATCCTTTTAAGACTCCAATTACTTCACATCAAATATTACACTTTGACAATGTTGGGGTCTTTTGCCCTGTTTGTGTTTTTACCATAAAAAAACTAAGTTTTCTAGAGGGAAAAAAGGCATAAAAAAACAAAACACAATTTTTTTTAATAAAAAGTTAAAATTGACAGATAAATATGGAGTTGATTTAGATACTTAAGTGTTGAAAGTTGAAACAAAATTAAAAGTGTATGATTTATTTTTAACACTTTTATGAGTGAGGCTTTTTTAAATTGTTTATAACTGTCATTGCTCAAAATATAATAATGAATCAATATCAATGTTGTTATGAATTATTGACCTATTTAAGACTCCAATTACTTCACATCAAATATTACACTTTGACAATGTTGGGGTCTTTTGCCCTATTTGTGTTTTTACCATAAAAAACTAAGTTTTCTAGAGGGAAAAAGGCATTAAAAAACAAAACACAAAAAATGTATAAAAAGTTAAAATTGACAGATAAATATGGAGTTGATTTAGATACTTAAGTGTTGAAAGTTAAAACAAAATAAAACGTGTATGATTTATTTTTAACACTTTTATGAGTGAGGCTTTTTTTAATCCCTGAGAATTGTTTATAACTGTCATTGCTCAAAATACAATAATTAATCAAAATTATTGATCCTTTTAAGACTCCAATTACTCCACATCAAATATTACACTCTGAAATATTTTTTTGGGGGAGAATGTTGCATATTTTGTGTGTTTGCCATAAAAAACAGGGTTTCCTACGACAAAAAGGGCATAGACAAACAAAAAATACATTTAAAAAAATTATAAAAAGTTATAATTGTTGGATACATTTGAAGTTGATTTAAAGATTTAAGTGTAAAAGTTAAAAAAAATAAATAAATAAAAATGTTTCACTTATTTTTAACACTTTTATGGGTGGGACTCTTCTGGGTCCCTGAGAATTTTAGTGGGATTTGTTGTTATGAATTATTGACATATACACTTTGAAATATTTTGGGGGAAATATTTTGCATATTTTGTGTTTTTGCCATAAAAAAACAAAGTTTTCTAGAGGAAAAAAGGCATAAAACAAACGAAACAACAACAACAAAAAGACAACAAATGTATAAAAACTTACAATTGACAGATAAATATGAAGTTGATCTAGATACTTAAGTGTTGAAAGGTAAAACAAATAAAAATGTATAATTGACGGATACATCTGAGGATGATTTAGAGATTTAAGCGTTGAAATTTAAAAAAAAAAAGAAAAAAAAAGTTTGACTTATTTTTAACACTTTTATGAGCGGGATCTGTGAATTTCAGTGGGATTTTTTTTAAACTCTCATTGCTCAAAAAACAATCATGAATCAAAATCAATGTTGTTATGAATTATTGATCCTTTTAAGACTCCAATTACTTCACATCAAATATTACACTTTGACAATGTTGGGGTCTTTTGCCCTATTTGTGTTTTTACCATAAAAAACTAAGTTTTCTAGAGGGAAAAAGGCATAAAAAAACAAAACACAATTTTTTTTATAAAAAGTTAAAATTGACAGATAAATATGGAGTTGATTTAGATACTTAAGTGTTGAAAGTTGAAACAAAATAAAAAGTGTATGATTTATTTTTAACACTTTTATGAGTGAGGCTTTTTTAAATTGTTTATAACTGTCATTGCTCAAAATATAATAATGAATCAATATCTATGTTGTTATGAATTATTGACCTATTTAAGAGTCCAATTACTTCACATCAAATATTACACTTTGACAATGTTGGGGTCTTTTGCCCTATTTGTGTTTTTACCATAAAAAACTAAGTTTTCTAGAGGGAAAAAAGGCATAAAAAAACAAAACACAATTTTTTTTATAAAAAGTTAAAATTGACAGATAAATATGGAGTTGATTTAGATACTTAAGTGTTGAAAGTTGAAACAAAATAAAAAGTGTATGATTTATTTTTAACACTTTTATGAGTGAGGCTTTTTTTAATTGTTTATAACTGTCATTGCTCAAAATATAATAATGAATCAATATCAATGTTGTTATGAATTATTGACCTATTTAAGAGTCCAATTACTTCACATCAAATATTACACTTTGACAATGTTGGGGTCTTTTGCCCTATTTGTGTTTTTAACATAAAAAACTAAGTTTTCTAGAGGGAAAAAAAGGCATAAAAAAAAAACAGAAAAAATTTATAAAAATTTCAAATTGACAGATAAATATGGAGTTGATTTAGATACTTAAGTGTTGAAAGTTAAAACAAAATAAAACGTGTATGATTCATTTTTAACACGTTTATGAGTGAGGCTTTTTTTAATCCCTGAGAATTGTTTATAACTGTCATTGCTCAAAATACAATAATTAATCAAAATCAATGTTGTTATGAATTATTGATCCTTTTAAGACTCCAATTACTTCACATCAAATATTACACTCTGAAATATTTTTGGGGGGGAGAATGTTGCATATTTTGTGTGTTTGCCATAAAAAACAGAGTTTCCTACGACAAAAAGGGCATAGACAAACAAAAAATACATTTAAAAAAATTATAAAAAGTTATAATTGTTGGATACATTTGAAGTTGATTTAAAGATTTAAGTGTAAAAGTAAAAAAAATAAAAAAAATAAAAATGTTTCACTTATTTTTAACACTTTTATGGGTGGGACTCTTGTGGGTCCCTGAGAATTTTAGTGGGATTTGTTATGAATTTTTGACATATACACTTTGAAATATTTTGGGGGAAATATTTTGCATATTTTGTGTTTTTGCCATAAGTAAAACAAAGTTTTCTAGAGGAAAAAAGGCATAAAACAAACAAAACAACAACAACAAAAAGACAACAAATGTATAAAAACTTACAATTGACAGATAAATATGAAGTTGATCTAGATACTTAAGTGTTGAAAGGTAAAACAAATAAAAACGCGTATAATTGACGGATACATCTGAAGTTGATTGAGAGATTTAAGCGTTGAAAGTAAAAAAAAAGAAAGAAAAAAGTTTGACTTATTTTTAACACTTTTATGAGCGGGAACCTTTTGGGTCCCTGAGAATTTGAGTGGGATTTTTTTTTAAACTGTCAATGCTCAAAAAATAATAATGAATCAAAATCAATGTTGTTATGAATTATTGACCTTTTTAAGACTCCAATTACTTCACATCAAATATTACACTTTGACAATGTTGGGGTATTTTGCCCTATTTGTGTTTTTACCATAAAAAAATAAGTTTTCTAGAGGAAAAAAAGGCATAAAAAAAAACACAAAAAATGTATAAAAACTTAAAATTGACAGATAAATATGGAGTTGATTTAGATACTTAAGTGTTGAAAGTTAAAACAAAATAAAACGTGTATGACTTATTTTTAACACTTTTATGACTGAGGCTTTTTTTAATCCCTGAGAATTGTTTATAACTGTCATTGCTCAAAATATAATAATGTATCAAAATCAATGTTGTTATGAATTATTTACCTTTTTAAGACTCCAATTACTTCACATCAAATATTACACTTTGACGATGTTGGGGTCTTTTGCCCTATTTGTGTTTTTACCATAAAAACTAAGTTTTCTAGAGGGAAAAAAGGCATAAAAAAACAAAACACCATTTTTTTTTATAAAAAGTTAAAATTGACAGATAAATATGGAGTTGATTTAGATACTTAAGTGTTGAAAGTTAAAACAAAATAAAAAGTGTATGATTTATTTGTAACACTTTTATGAGTGAGGCTTTTTTTAATTGTTTATAACTGTCGTTGCTCAAAATATAATAATGAATCAATATCAATGTTGTTATGAATTATTGACCTATTTAAGACTCTAATTACTTCACATCAAATATTACACTTTGACAATGTTGGGGTCTTTTGCCCTATTTGTGTTTTTACCATAAAAAACTAAGTTTTCTAGAGGGAAAAAGGCATTAAAAAACAAAACACAAAAAATTTATAAAAACTTCAAATTGACAGATAAATATGTAGTTGATTTAGATACTTAAGTGTTGAAAGTTAAAACAAAATAAAACGTGTATGATTTATTTTTAACACTTTTATGACTGAGGCTTTTTTTAATCCCTGAGAATTGTTTATAACTGTCATTGCTCAAAATATAATAATGTATCAAAATCAATGTTGTTATGAATTATTGACCTTTTTAAGGCTCCAATTACTTCACATCAAATATTACACTTTGACAATGTTGGGGTCTTTTGCCCTATTTGTGTTTTTACCATAAAAAACTAAGTTTTCTAGAGGGGAAAAAAGGCATTAAAAAACAAAACACAAAAAATGTATAAAAACTTAAAATTGACAGATAAATATGGAGTTGATTTAGATACTTAAGTGTTGAAAGTTAAAACAAAATAAAACGTGTATGATTTATTTTTAACACTTTTATGAGTGAGGCTTTTTTTAATCCCTGAGAATTGTTTATAACTGTCATTGCTCAAAATATAATAATGTATCAAAATCAATGTTGTTATGAATTATTGATAACTTTAAGACTCCAATTACTTCACATCAAATATTACACTTTGATAATGTTGGGGTCTTTTGCCCTATTTGTGTTTTTACCATAAAAAACTAAGTTTTCTAGAGGGAAAAAAGGCATTAAAAAACAAAACACAAAAAATTTATAAAAAGTTAAAATCGACAGATAAATATGGAGTTGATTTAGATACTTAAGTGTTGAAAGTTAAAACAAAATAAAAAGTGTATGACTTATTTTTAACACGTTTAGTGAGGCTTTTTTAAATTGTTTATAACTGTCATTGCTCAAAATATAATAATGAATCAATATCTATGTTGTTATGAATTATTGACCTTTTTAAGACTCCAATTACTTCACATCAAATATTACACTTTGACAATGTTGGGGTCTTTTGCCCTATTTGTGTTTTTACCATAAAAAAACAAGTTTTCTAGAGGAAAAAAATGCATAAAAAACCCCCACAAAAAATGTATAAAAACTTCAAATTGACAGATAAATATGGAGTTGATTTAGATACTTAAGTGTTGAAAGTTAAAACAAAATAAAACGTGTATGACTTATTTTTAACACTTTTATGAGCGGGACCCTTTTGGGTCCCTGAGAATTTGAGTGGGATTTTTTTTTAAACTGTCAATGCTCAAAAAATAATAATGAATCAAAATCAATGTTGTTATGAATTATTGACCTTTTTAAGACTCCAATTACTTCACATCAAATATTACACTTTGACAATGTTGGGGTCTTTTGCCCTATTTGTGTTTTTACCATAAAAAAATAAGTTTTCTAGAGGAAAAAAAGGCATAAAAAAAAACACAAAAAATGTATAAAAACTTAAAATTGACAGATACATATGTAGTTGATTTAGATACTTAAGTGTTGAAAGTTAAAACAAAATAAAAAGTGTATGATTTATTTTTAACACTTTTATGAGTGAGGCTTTTTTTAATCCCTGAGAATTGTTTATAACGGTCATTGCTCAAAATATAATAATGTATCAAAATCAATGTTGTTATGAATTATTGACCTTTTTAAGACTCCAATTACTTCACATCAAATATTACACTTTGACAATGTTGGGGTCTTTTGCCCTATTTGTGTTTTTACCATAAAAAAATAAGTTTTCTAGAGGAAAAAAAGGCATAAAAAAACCACAAAAAATGTATAAAAACTTAAAATTGACAGATAAATATGGAGTTGATTTAGATACTTAAGTGTTGAAAGTTAAAACAAAATAAAAAGTGTATGATTTATTTTTAACACTTTTATGAGTGAGGCTTTTTTTAATCCCTGAGAATTGTTTATAACTGTCATTGCTCAAAATATAATAATGTATCGAAATCAATGTTGTTATGAATTATTGATCCTTTTGAGACTCCAATTACTTCACATCAAATATTACACTTTGACAATGTTGGGGTCTTTTTCCCTATTTGTGTTTTTACCATAAAAAACTAAGTTTTCTAGAGGGAAAAAAGGCATAAAAAAACAAAACACAATTTTTTTTATAAAAAGTTAAAATTGACAGATAAATATGGAGTTGATTTAGATACTTAAGTGTTGAAAGTTGAAACAAAATAAAAAGTGTATGATTTATTTTTAACACTTTTATGAGTGAGGCTTTTTTTAATTGTTTATAACTGTCATTGCTCAAAATATAGAAATGAATCAAAATCAATGTTGTTATGAATTATTGACCTATTTAAGAGTCCAATTACTTCACATCAAATATTACACTTTGACAATGTTGGGGTCTTTTGCCCTATTTGTGTTTTTAACATAAAAAACTAAGTTTTCTAGAGGAAAAAAAGGCATAAAAAAACCCACAAAAAATGTATAAAAACTTAAAATTGACAGATAAATATGGAGTTGATTTAGATACTTAAGTGTTGAAAGTTAAAACAAAATAAAACGTGTATGACTTATTTTGAACACGTTTATGAGTGATGCTTTTTTTAATCCCTGAGAATTGTTTATAACTGTCATTGCTCAAAATATAATAATGTATCAAAATCAATGTTGTTATGAATTATTGATCATTTTAAGACTCCAATTACTTCACATCAAATATTACACTTTGACAATGTTGGGGTCTTTTGCCCTATTTGTGTTTTTACCATAAAAAACTAAGTTTTCTAGAGGTAAAAAAAGGCATAAAAAAAATGTATAAAAACTTCAAATTGACAGATAAATATGGAGTTGATTTAGATACTTAAGTGTTGAAAGTTAAAACAAAATAAAACGTGTATGACTTATTTTTAACACGTTTATGAGTGAGGCTTTTTTAAATCCCTGAGAATTGTTTATAACTGTCATTGCTCAAAATACAATAATTAATCAAAATCAATTTTGTTATGAATTATTGATCCTTTTAAGACTCCAATTACTTCACATCAAATATTACACTCTGAAATATTTTTGGGGGGGAGAATGTTGCATATTTTGTGTGTTTGCCATAAAAAACAGGGTTTCCTACGACAAAAAGGGCATAGACAAACAAAAAATACATTTTAAAAAATTATGAAAAGTTATAATTGTTGGATACATTTGAAGTTGATTTAAAGATTTAAGTGTAAAAGTAAAAAAAATAAAATAAATAAAAATGTTTCACTTATTTTTAACACTTTTATGGGTGGGACTCTTCTGGGTCCCTGAGAATTTTAGTGGGATTTGTTGTTATGAATTTTTGACATATACACTTTGAAATATTTTGGGGGAAATATTTTGCATATTTTGTGTTTTTGCCATAAGAAAAACAAAGTTTTCTAGAGGAAAAAAGGCATAAAACAAACAAAACAACAACAACAAAAAGACAACAAATGTATAAAAACTTACAATTGACAGATAAATATGAAGTTGATCTAGATACTTAAGTGTTGAAAGGTAAAACAAATAAAAACGTGTATAATTGACGGATACATCTGAAGTTGATTTAGAGATTTAAAGGCCTACTGAAAGCCACTACTACCGACCACGCAGTCTGATAGTTTATATATCAATGATGAAATCTTAACATTATAACACATGCCAATACGGCCGGGTTAACTTATAAAGTGACATTTTAAATTTGCCGCTAAACTTCCGGTTCGAAACGCCTCTGCGGATGACGTATGCGCGTGACGTAGCCCGGCGAACACGGGTATGCCTTCCACATTGAAGCCGATACGAAAAAGCTCTGTTTTCATTTCATAATTCCACAGTATTCTGGACATCTGTGTTCGTGAATCTGTTTCAATCATGTTCATTGCATTATGGAGAAGGAAGCCAAGCAAGCAAAGAAGAAAGTTGTCGGTGCGAAATGGACGTATTTTTCGAACGTAGTCAGCCACAACAGTACACAGCCGGCGCTTCTTTGTTTACATTCCCGAAAGATGCAGTCAAGATGGAAGAACTCGGATAACAGAGACTCTAACCAGGAGGACTTTTGATTTGGATACACAGACGCCTGTAGAGAACTGGGACAACACAGACTCTTACCAGGATTACTTTGATTTGGATGACAAAGACGCAGACGTGCTACTGTGAGTATGCAGCTTTGGCTTTTTTTTGCGTATGTACGTAACTTTTTTAAAATATATAAGCTTTATGAACCTTGGGTTAGGTGAACGGTCTTTTGGGCTGAGTGATTGTGTGTGTTGATCATGTGTTTGAATTGTATTGGCGTGTTCTATGGAGCTAGGAGCTAGCAGAGGAGCTAGGAGCTAGCATAACACGTACCGTACCGTACGTGCGCGTCACGTACGTAACTTTTTAAAAATATATAAGCTTTATGAACCTTGGGTTAGGTAAACTGTCTTTTGGGCTGAGTGATTGTGTGTGTTGATCAGGTGTTTGAATTGTATTGGCGTGTTCTATGGAGCTAGGAGCTAGCAGAGGAGCTAGGAGCTAGCATAACAAACACGCAGGTGTTTTTATGCAGGATTAATTTGTGGCATATTAAATATAAGCCTGGTTGTGTTGTGGCTAATAGAGTATATATATGTCTTGTGTTTATTTACTATTGTAGTCATTCCCAGCTGAATATCAGGTCACCCTCGGCTCTCGCAGCATCTTCCGTATCTGAATAGCTTCAACTCCCCACTAGTCCTTCACTTGCACTTTACTCATCCACAAATCTTTCATCCTCGCTCAAATTAATGGGGAAATTGTCGCTTTCTCGGTCCGAATCTCTCTCACTTCATGCGGCCATCATTGTAAACAATAGGGAACTTTGCGTATATGTTCAACTGACTACGTCACGCTACTTCCGGTAGGTGCAAGCCTTTTTTTTATCAGATACCAAAAGTTGCAATCTTTATCGTCGTTGTTCTATACTAAATCCTTTCAGCAAAAATATGGCAATATCGCGAAATGATCAAGTATGACACATAGAATAGATCTGCTATCCCCGTTTAAATAAAAAAAATTCATTTCAGTAGGCCTTTAAGCAGTAAGTATAGTAGTATAAGTACTGCAGTAGTATAAGTGTAGCAGTATAAGTATAGCAGTATAAGTATAGTAGTATAAGTACAGCAGTATAAGTATAGTAGTATAAGTATAGCAGTATAAGTATAGCAGTATAAGTATAGCAGTATAAGTATAGTAGTATAAGTACAGTAGTATAAGTATAGCAGTATAAGTATAGCAGTATAAGTATAGTAGTATAAGTACAGCAGTATAAGTATAGCAGTATAAGTATAGCAGTATAAGTATAGCAGTATAAGTATAGTAGTATAAGTGTAGCAGTATAAGTATAGCAGTATAAGTATAGTAGTATAAGTACAGCAGTATAAGTATAGTAGTATAAGTATAGCAGTATAAGTACAGCAGTAGTATAAGTACAGCAGTAGTATAAGTGTAGTGAGTGAGGTGTGATGCATGTGACAATGTGCAGCTGAGTAGGAATGTGCTGAGTGAGTGTGATCAACACAGCCAGCTGACATTTGTGCACCTCAACTTTCAGACAAGCACAGTCATTACATCCCATCTAATGATTCAAACTTGGACTCTGAATCAATGACTCCATCCCATCTGAAGATTCAAACTTGGACTCTGAATCAATGACTCCATCCCATCTGAAGATTCAAACTTGGACTCTGAATCAATGACTCCATCCCATCTGAAGATTCAAACTCTGACTCTGAATCAATGACTCCATCCCACCTGAAGATTCAAACTCTGACTCTGAATCAACGACTCCATCCCATCTGAAGATTCAAACTTGGACTCTGAATCAACGACTCCATCCCATCTGAAGTTTCAAACTTCGACTCTAAATCAACGACTCAATCCATTCTGAAGTTTCAAACTTTGACTCTGAATCAACGTCTCCATCCCATCCGAAGATTCAAACTTTGACTCTGAATCAACGACTCCATCCTATCTGAAGATTCAAACTTTAACTCTGAATCAACGACTCAATCCATTCTGAAGTTTCAAACTTTGACTCTGAATCAACGTCTCAATCCCATCTGAAGATTCAAACTTTGACTCTGAATCAACGACTCAATCCATTCTGAAGTTTCAAACTTTGACTCTGAATCAACGTCTCAATCCCATCTGAAGATTCAAACTCTGACTCTGAATCAACGACTCAATCCATTCTGAAGTTTCAAACTTTGACTCTGAATCAACGTCTCAATCCCATCTGAAGATTCAAACTTTGACTCTGAATCAACGACTCAATCCATTCTGAAGTTTCAAACTTTGACTCTGAATCAACGTCTCAATCCCATCTGAAGATTCAAACTCTGACTCTGAATCAACGACTCAATCCATTCTGAAGTTTCAAACTTTGACTCTGAATCAACGTCTCCATCCCGTCTGAAGATTCAAACTTTGACTCTGAATCAACGACTCCATCCTATCTGAAGGTTCAAACTTTATCTGTGAATCAACGACTCAATCCATTCTGAAGTTTCAAACTTTGACTCTGAATCAACGACTCCATCCCATCTGAAGTTTCAAACTTTGACTCTGAATCAACGACTCCATCCCATCTGAAGATTCAAACTTTAAATCTGAATCAACGACTCAATTCCTTTTGATGATTAAAATTTTGACTCTGAATCAACGACTCAATCCCGTTTGAAGATTAAAACTTTAATTTGGAATCAACTACTCCATCCCACCTGAAGATTCAAATTTTGACTCTGAATCAACGACTCAATCCCATCTGAAGATTCAAACTTTGACTCTGATTCAACGAGTCAATCCCGTCTGAAGATTCAAACTTTGACTCTGAATCAACGACTCAATCCATTCTGAAGATTCAAACTTTGACTCTGAATCAACGACTCAATCCATTCTGAAGATTCAAACTTTGACTCTGAATCAACGACTCTATCCCATCTGAAGATTCAAACTTTGACTCTGAATCAACGACTCAATCCATTCTGAAGATTCAAACTTTGACTCTGAATCAACGACTCCATCCCATCTGAAGATTCAAACTTTGACTCTGAATCAACGACTCCATCCCGTCTGAAGATTTAAACTACCTGATACATGCCAGACGCTGCCTCTAATTGTGTGTGTGTGTGTGTGTGTGTGTGTGTGTGTGTGTGTGTGTGTGTGTGTGTGTGTGTGTGTGTGTAATGTGAGAGAAAAGCCAGTGTGCTATCAGTAACTTGCGAGGATGATATTTCCCACACACCTTTGCCAAAGTAGCATGATAAAGACTGCACTACTTGGCTGCAACCACCAGAGGTGCTGTTGCTTTCTTGATGACGTCAGCACTTGCAAGTTGAACTACATCGACAAAAAACTTCTCCTGCTGGCAATAATCTGCCTAGCAACAACACTGGCCGGGAAACAGGAGTGCAGAACATTCTACATGTACAGTGTCTCGACTGTCACGGGAGTTAGTTGAGCAGCTCCTAGCATAAACTGTACATCTCAAACTACTATTATACTACACATACATATACATTATACTACACATACATATACATTATACTACACATACATATACATTATACTACACATACATATACATTATACTACATATACATTATACTACACATACATATACATTATACTACACATATATATACATTATACTACACATACATATACATTATACTACACATACATATACATTATACTACACATACATATACATTATACTACAAATACATATACATTATACTACACATACATATACATTATACTACACATACATATACATTATACTACACATACATATACATTATACTACACATACATATACATTATACTACACATACATATACATTATACTACACATATATATACATTATACTACACATATATATACATTATACTACACATACATATACATTATACTACACATACATATACATTATACTACACATACATATACATTATACTACACATACATATACATTATACTACACATACATATACATTATACTACACATATATATACATTATACTACACATACATATACATTATACTACACATACATATACATTATACTACACATACATATACATTATACTACACATACAATGTATGTGTAGTATAATGTATGTTTAAGTGTAGTATAATGTATATGTAACATATACATTATACTACACATAAACATACATTTTACTACACACACATATATATATATATATATATATATATATATATATATATATATATATATATATATACATTATACTACTATAGTGTGTACTATCAGTATGTACTAAATATAAAATAGTGTGTACTTTTAGTGTGTACAAAATAAAAAAATATGTGTGTGCTGTTAGTGTGTACTATCAGGGTGTACTAAATATAAAATAGTGTGTACTATCAGTGTGTAGAAATAATAAAATAGTGTACTAAATATAAAATAGTGTGTAGTGTAGTGTAGTGTGTACACATACATATATATTATTCTACACATACATATACTCCACATGCATATACATTATACATTATATGTATATATGAATGTATATATATATATATATATACTGTATATATATATATATATATATATATATATATATATATATATATATATACTGTATATATATATATATATATATATATATATATATATATATATATATATATATATATATATATATATATATATATATATATATATATATATATATATATATATATATATCTGCTCCTTTCACGTCAGCGTTGCCTTTGTCGATGTTAATGCGAGTAACTTCTTAAAATGTTTATTGTTGTCGCAATATAAAGTGAAGGATCTTTGTGATTTCTGATCAGTTGTGAGGGCACCAAAGGGACTTCTGCGTGCCTGTTGGCAGAGCAGCACGTTGTTGTGTCTTCTTAATAAACAGACAGTTTCTCCATGTTATGTTCGATATTTAGTAGTTTTATATTGTGTTTATTGTGTACAAACTTTCACTAAACTATGGACTGGAACCAATTATTTACATTTATATTGTTTCTTATGGAGAAATTTGTGTCACTATTCAAACTTTTCTATTTACAAACACTGTTCAAGAAGCAATCAAGTCGATGGATGGAGGTTCCAGTGTATTCCTCAAGGAATATTTCCACTTTGCCCGGAGGCTGGAATTGACCATTTTTCTTTGTTTTTGTCTTTTTTCACTCTTCATTCTTCACATTTCTGCATAAATTTGGATCTTTAACCCCCCAGTCCTAAAGTCTGCCCCCCGCGTGCCCCCATTTACAGTAGTTGTCATTCAGCCCTGACACGGTGCATGTGAGAGGAACAATTAAGGCTCATTAGGCTTTAGCCAGCGACAAAAGGACAAAGAATAGGACAACATGAGAAGATGTGACGCCTTTCACTTCACAACCTCAACCTCATTTGCTCTTTGGCTCTCTAGCTCCTCCTTTTGCTACCAGTGGGGAAAGTTGTTTGGATTGGGTCATACAAGTAAATGCTGTGTGAATCCATGGTCATTGACCGGAACCACTCATGTTGTCCACTTGGTGGCGACATTTGTGCATCAATTAAACTGTCAGCTATTTAAAATGAAGTATAAAATAGTGTGTACTATCAGTGTGTACAAATTATAAAATGGTGTGTAATATACTAAATATAAAATAGTGAGTACTATCAGTGTGTACAAAGTACAAAATAGTGTGTACTATTAGTGTGTATTAATTATAAAATGGTGTGTACTATACTAAATATAAAATAGTGTGTACTATCAGTGTGTACAAATTATAAAATGGTGTGTAATATACTAAATATAAAATAGTGAGTACTATCAGTGTGTACAAAGTACAAAATAGTGTGTACTATTAGTGTGTATTAATTATAAAATGGTGTGTACTATACTAAATATAAAATAGTGTGTACTATCAGTGTGTACAAAGTACAACATAGTGTGTATTATTAATGTGTACAAATTATAAAATGGTGTGTACTATACTAAATATAAAATAGTGTGTACTATCAGTGTGTACAAAGTATAAAATGATGTGTACTATTAGTGTGTTCAAATTATAAAATGGTGTGCAATATACTAAATATAAAATAGTGAGTACTATCAGTGCGTACAAAGTATAAAATAGTGTGTACTATTAGTGTGTTCAAATTATAAAATGGTGTGTAATATACTAAATATAAAATAGTGTGTACTATCAGTGTGTACAAAGTATAAAATAGTGTGTACTATTAGTGTGTTCAAATTATAAAATGGTGTGTAATGTACTAAAATATACAATAGTGAGTACTATCAGTGCGTACAAAGTATAAAATAGTGTGTACTATTAGTGTGTATTAATTATAAAATGGTGTGTACTATACTATATATAAAATAGTGAGTACTATCAGTGCGTACAAAGTATAAAATAGTGTGTACTATTAGTGTGTATTAATTATAAAATGGTGTGTACTATACTATATATAAAATAGTGAGTACTATCAGTGTGTACAAAGTATAAAATAGTGTGTACTATTAGTGTGTTCAATTTATAAAATGGTGTGTAATATACAAAATATAAAATAGTGAGTACTATCAGTGCGTAAAAAGTATAAAATAGTGTGTACTATTGGTGTATTAAATATAAAATGGTGTGTACTATACTAAATATAAAATAGTGAGTACTATCAGTGTACAAAGTATAAAATAGTGTGTACTATTAGTGTGTTCAAATTATAAAATGGTGTGTACTATACTAAATATAAAAAAGTGTGTACTATCAGTGTGTACAAAGTATAACATAGTGTGTACTATTAGTGTGTACACATTATAAAATGGTGTGTACTATACTAAGTATAAAATAGTGTGTACGATTAGTGTGTACAAAGTACAGAATACTGTGTACAAATTATAAAATAGTATGTACGATCAGTATGTACTAAATATAAAATAGTGTGTACTATTAATGTGTAAAAATTATAAAATGGTGTGTGCTATACTAAATATAAAATAGTGTGTACAAAGTACAGAATACTGTGTACAAATTATAAAATAGAATGTACAATCAGTATGTACTAAATATATAATAGTGTGTAGTATTAGTGTGCACAAAGTACAAAATAGTGTGTACCAAGTATAAAATAGTGCGTAATATTAGTGTGTTCAAATTATAAAATGGTGTGTACTATCACTGTGTACTGAATATAAAATAGTGTGTACTATTAGTGTGTACAAAGTATGAACTATTAGTGAGAGTGTTGCTGTTTACAATTGATAACTGGTGCAGACTGTGTTATTTAAAGGAGGACTTTGTGTGTACTACTGGCATTGTGTGCCCATGGAAACACTCATTTCCCGCCACATTCATGTTATCGCGCTGCTACCTGTGCTGGTTTGCAGAGTAGAACCAGCAGCACACATCTATAATCTGTGATATAGATTCACCATCTAGACAACAGAAACTAGACTGAGGGGAGGCGCTGGACCATCACAACGCAGCAGTGCATTCATGCGTATGGAATGATCTAAATGCGGGAAAATGCATAGTGAAATATTAGTTTCATGTCATATTCATATATGTCCTGGATGAAAAAAACAAATGGCATTAAAAAACGTCATGTAATTGATCGTGGTGGACCACCACGGCAAAATAAAAGCCGCCGCACCTTAAAAATAATGTTATTTTTTTCGTGAAAACAAATTAAGGTACTGTGAATTCCTGACTATAAGCCACTACTTTTTTTCCTACGCTTTGAACCCTGCGGCTTATAAAATGGTGAGACTAATTTATGGACTTTTCTTCGTTGGCGGCCATAATGCAAATAGTTGTAAAAAAAAACAAAAAAACACCATGGTTTGTGCCATGGTGCCACCTTTTGTAGGAGTTTGCTCACTGCGGGTGCTGCATTGTAACAGGATGTTGCGATGACGTAAGCAATCGAACATAAGAAAAAATATATGTTAATAGTAGTAATAAGAGATTTGTTTTTAAATGTATGTGTCACATGTTTTGGCCTTTGTAAGGAGGACAAAGCTGCGAACAATGGGCTTTCTGCTCCGCCGCTCCCGGTCTGTGGAACGCTCTCCCTGACCACCTGAGGGCACCACAGACTGTGGATGCTTTTAAAAAAGGCTTAAAAACCCTTCTTTTTTAAAAAGCCTTTTTTTTAGATGTATGCATATTAGTTATAGCTATTAGGCTGTTCTAGTTTTTATTTGTATTTTTTTAATTGTCTTTTAATTTTTTTAATTGTATTTATTTTATTTTTTTTAATACACTGTAGCACTTTGAGGTTGTTTACTCAATGGAAAGTGCTTTTTACAAATAAAATCTATTATGATTGTTATTATTAAAGAAAATGTACACATCATGGCAGATTATGCAATGACCACACCCCCGAGGCACACCCCCACAGGTTTGTAGGCAGCACCTTTGAAAAAACTCATGATAGATTTACTACAGAAGCTCGCTTTCTGAAAGCACCGTGTGTGTGTGTGTGTGTGTGTGTGTGTGTGTGTGTGTGTGTGTGTGTGTGTGTGTGTGTGTGTGTGTGCGTGTGTGTGTGTGTGTGCGTGTCATGTCAGGTCTTGCCCAACACAATGTCAGTGTCCAAATGTTTGAGGAGGATGCACACCTTTCCTCCAAACAACTTCCTAGCATGCGGGGCTCTTTAACACAAATACACTCTCTTAACATAAACACTAACACACACACACACACACACACACACACACACACACACACACACACACACACACACACACCCTTTAAAGTCAGTAGGGGGGCACTTTAAAAGAGCTGGGCCACATGCTGTGTTATCTGGGTCATGAATTCTTACTGGCAGCCATGCAGAGTTCAAGCTAGCCTCATGTTTACTACTAGCACTACACAACTACTACTAACACTACACAACTACTACTAACACTACACAACTACTACTAACACTACACAACTACTACTGACACTACACAACTACTACTAACACTACACAACTACTACTAACACTACACGACAACTACTACTAACACTACACAACTACTACTGACACTACACAACTACTACTAACACTACACAACTAAGACTAACACTACACGACAACTACTACTAACACTACACAACTACTATTAACACTACACGACAACTACTACTAACACTACACAACTACTACTAACACTACACAACTACTACTAACACTACACAACTAAGACTAACACTACACGACAACTACTACTAACACTACACAACTACTATTAACACTACACGACAACTACTACTAACACTACACTACTACTACTAACACTACACAACTACTACTAACACTACACGACAACTACTACTAACACTACACAACTACTACTAACACTACACGACAACTACTACTAACACTACACTACTACTACTAACAGTACACAACTACTACTAACACTACACGACAACTACTACTAACACTACACAACTACTACTAACACTACACGACAACTACTACTAACACTACACTACTACTACTAACACTACACAACTACTACTAACACTACACGACAACTACTACTAACACTACACAACTACTACTAACACTACACGACAACTACTACTAACACTACACTACTACTACTAACACTACACAACTACTACTAACACTACACGACAACTACTACTAACACTACACTACTACTACTAACACTACACAACTACTACTAACACTACACAACTACTACTAACACTACACAACTACTACTACTAACACTACACAACTACTACTAAATAACACACCACTAATAAACTAAACTACTAACCATGTTACTAAAGACAAAACGCCACTAAAGAACTACAAAACATTAGAGTACTAAAAAGAAAAGTGTAGTAAATAAGACAAGTGTAGTAAATAACACAAAAGTACTAAATAACACAAGTGTAGTAAATAAGACAAGTGTAGTAAATAACACAAAAGTACTAAATAACACAAGTGTAGTAAATAAGACAAGTGTAGTAAATAACACAAAAGTACTAAATAACACAAGTGTAGTAAATAAGACAAGTGTAGTAAATAACACAAAAGTACTAAATAATACAATTGTAGTAAATAACGCAAGTGTGGTAACTAAGACAAGTGTAGTAAATAATACAAGTATAGTAAATAAGACAAGTGTAGTAAATAAGTTAAGTGTAGTAAATAAGACAAGTGTAGTAAATAAGTTAAGTGTAGTAAATAATACAAGTGTAGTAAATAAGTTAAGTGTAGTAAATAAGACAAGTGTAGTAAATAAGACAAGTGTAGTAAATAAGACAAGTGTAGTAAATAAGTTAAGTGTAATAAATAAGACAAGTGTAGTAAATAAGACAAGTGTAGTAAATAAGACAAGTGTAGTAAATAAGACAAGTGTAGTAAATAATACAAGTGTAGTAAATAATACAAGTGTAGTAAATAAGACAAGTGTAGTAAATAATACAAGTGTAGTAAATAAGACAAGTGTAGTAAATAAGTTAAGTGTAGTAAATAAGAAAAGTGTAGTAAATAGGTAAGTGTAGTAAATAAGAAAAGTGTAGTAAATAAGACAAGTGTGGTAAATAACACAAGTGTAGTAAATAATACAAGTGTAGTAAATAAGACAAGTGTAGTAAATAAGTTAAGTGTAGTAAATAAGACAAGTGTAGTAAATAAGACAAGTGTAGTAAATAAGACAAGTGTAGTAAATAAGACAAGTGTAATAAATAAGACAAGTGTAGTAAATAAGACAAGTGTAGTAAATAAGACAAGTGTAATAATTAAGACAAGTGTAGTAAATAAGAAAAGTGTAGTAAATAAGACAAGTGTAGTAAATAATACAAGTGTAGTAAATAAGACAAGTGTAGTAAATAAGTTAAGTGTAGTAAATAAGACAAGTGTAGTAAATAAGACAAGTGTAATAAATAAGACAAGTGTAGTAAATAAGTTAAGTGTAGTAAATAATACAAGTGTAGTAAATAAGACAAGTGTAGTAAATAATACAAGTGTAGTAAATAAGACAAGTGTAGTAAATAAGTTAAGTGTAGTAAATAAGAAAAGTGTAGTAAATAGGTAAGTGTAGTAAATAAGAAAAGTGTAGTAAATAAGACAAGTGTGGTAAATAACACAAGTGTAGTAAATAATACAAGTGTAGTAAATAAGACAAGTGTAGTAAATAAGTTAAGTGTAGTAAATAAGACAAGTGTAGTAAATAAGAAAAGTGTAGTAAATAAGACAAGTGTAGTAAATAAGACAAGTGTAATAAATAAGACAAGTGTAGTAAATAAGACAAGTGTAGTAAATAAGACAAGTGTAATAATTAAGACAAGTGTAGTAAATAAGAAAAGTGTAGTAAATAAGACAAGTGTAGTAAATAATACAACTGTAGTAAATAAGACAAGTGTAGTAAATAAGTTAAGTGTAGTAAATAAGACAAGTGTAGTAAATAAGACAAGTGTAATAAATAAGACAAGTGTAGTAAATAAGTTAAGTGTAGTAAATAACACAAGTGTAGTAAATAAGACAAGTGTAGTAAATAACACAAAAGTACTAAATAACACAAGTGTAGTAAATAATACAAGTGTAGTAAATAACGCAAGTGTGGTAACTAAGACAAGTGTAGTAAATAATACAAGTGTAGTAAATAAGACAAGTGTAATAATTAAGACAAGTGTAGTAAATAAGACAAGTGTAGTAAATAAGACAAGTGTAATAAATAAGACAAGTGTAGTAAATAAGTTAAGTGTAGTAAATAATACAAGTGTAGTAAATAAGACAAGTGTAGTAAATAATACAAGTGTAGTAAATAAGACAAGTGTAGTAAATAAGTTAAGTGTAGTAAATAAGAAAAGTGTAGTAAATAGGTAAGTGTAGTAAATAAGAAAAGTGTAGTAAATAAGACAAGTGTGGTAAATAACACAAGTGTAGTAAATAATACAAGTGTAGTAAATAAGACAAGTGTAGTAAATAAGACAAGTGTAGTAAATAAGACAAGTGTAATAAATGAGACAAGTGTAGTAAATAAGACAAGTGTAATAAATAAGACAAGTGTAATAATTAAGACAAGTGTAGTAAATAAGAAAAGTGTAGTAAATAAGACAAGTGTAGTAAATAATACAAGTGTAGTAAATAAGACAAGTGTAGTAAATAAGTTAAGTGTAGTAAATAAGACAAGTGTAGTAAATAAGACAAGTGTAATAAATAAGACAAGTGTAGTAAATAAGTTAAGTGTAGTAAATAACACAAGTGTAGTAAATAAGACAAGTGTAGTAAATAACACAAAAGTACTAAATAACACAAGTGTAGTAAATAATACAAGTGTAGTAAATAACGCAAGTGTGGTAACTAAGACAAGTGTAGTAAATAATACAAGTGTAGTAAATAAGACAAGTGTAGTAAATAAGTTAAGTGTAGTAAATAATACAAGTGTAGTAAATAAGTTACGTGTAGTAAATAAGACAAGTGTAGTAAATAAGACAAGTGTAGTAAATAAGACAAGTGTAGTAAATAAGACAAGTGTAGTAAATAAGTTAAGTGTAGTAAATAAGTTAAGTGTAATAAATAAGACAAGTGTAGTAAATAATACAAGTGTAGTAAATAAGACAAGTGTAGTAAATAAGACAAGTGTAGTAAATAATACAAGTGTAGTAAATAATACAAGTGTAGTAAATAAGAAAAGTGTAGTAAATAGGTAAGTGTAGTAAATAAGAAAAGTGTAGTAAATAAGACAAGTGTGGTAAATAACACAAGTGTAGTAAATAATACAAGTGTAGTAAATAAGACAAGTGTAGTAAATAAGTTAAGTGTAGTAAATAAGACAAGTGTAGTAAATAAGACAAGTGTAGTAAATAAGACAAGTGTAGTAAATAAGAAAAGTGTAGTAAATAAGACAAGTGTAGTAAATAATACAAGTGTAGTAAATAAGACAAGTGTAGTAAATAAGACAAGTGTAGTAAATAAGTTAAGTGTAGTAAATAAGACAAGTGTAGTAAATAAGACAAGTGTAATAAATAAGACAAGTGTAGTAAATAAGACAAGTGTAGTAAATAAGACAAGTGTAATAATTAAGACAAGTGTAGTAAATAAGAAAAGTGTAGTAAATAAGACAAGTGTAGTAAATAAGTTAAGTGCTAACTGTATGTTAGCATAGTACTGTTATTATGCTACCTTTTACCAAGTAAATTTTCAGGTACCGTATTTTTCGGACAATAAATCGCTCCGGAGTATACTGTACGTCTAGTCTCTTACGTGAATGAGCTAAATAATATTATTTGATATTTTACGGTAATGTGCAGCGATGTCCGATAATATCGGGCTGCCGATATTATCGGCCGATAAATGCTTTAAAATGTAATATCGGAAATTATCGGTATCGGTTTCATAATTATCTGTATCGTTTTCTAAAAGTAAAATGTATGACGTTTTAAAACGCCGCTGTGTACACGGACGTAGGGAGAGGTACAGTGTGCCAATAAACCTTAAAGGCATTTCACATAATATCTACCGGCTGTTCTCATCACGAATTAATGCAAGGCATACTTGCTCAACAGCCATACAGGTCACACTGAGGGTGACCGTATAAACAACTTTAACACTGTTACAAATATGCGCCACACTGTGAACCCACACCAAACAAGAATGACAAACACATTCCGGGAGAACATCCGCACCGTAACACAACATAAACACAACAGAACAAATACCCAGAATCCCTTGCAGCACCAACTCTTCCGGGACGCTACAATATAAATATCAATAAAAATAAAAAGCAACAATGAGAATAAAAATAAGAATATATCAAGAGAAACTAGGCAGTAGTGACCATGTTATGAAAAAGTATTGCACTGTTATTGTTTTGAGGCATGTTAAAAAAGATAATGCACTTTGTGACTTCAATAATAAATATGGCAGTGCCATGTTGGCATCTTTTTACCATAACTTGAGTTGATTTATTTTGGAAAACCTTGTTACATTGTTTAATGCATCCAGCGAGGGCATCACAACATAATAAGGCATAATAATGTGTTAATTCCACGATTGCATATATCGGTTGATATCGGTATCGGTAATCAAGAGTTGGACAATATCGGAATATCGGCAAAAAAGCCATTATCGGACATTGATTGATTGATTGAGACTTGTATTAGTAGGTTGCACAGTAAAGTACATATTCCGTACAATTGACCACTAAATGGTAACACCCCAATAAGTTTTTCAACTTGTTTAAGTCGGGGTGATTCATGATACAGATATATGATATCAAATATATACTATCATCATAATACAGTCATCACACAAGATAATCATCAGAGTATATACATTGAATTATTGACATTATTTACATTATTTACAATCCGTGGTGTGGGATATGGAGGGGGGGGGGGGTGTTGTTAGGGTTGGTTGGTATCAACACTTCTGTCATCAACAATCAGCATCAACAATTGCATCATCAGAGAAATGGCCATTGAAACAGTGTAGGACTGACTTGGTAGGATATGTACAGCAAGTAGTGGACATTTGGAAAAACATTTGGTGTTAGTTTAGGGTTGAAGTTGCCTGGAGGTGTACTTTTATTGCGGTTTTGAAGGAGGATAGAGATGCCCTTTTTTTTTATACCATCTCTAGTAATGTGTTAATAATTTCACACATAAGTCACTCCTGAGTATAAGTCGCACCCCCGGCCAAACTATGAAAAAAACTGCGACTTATAGTCCTAAGAATACGGTATATGCTATTGTTAACACAGTACTGTTAGCATGTTAACTTTCTTTTTAGCTCATTTTGCTTATACTTTTTGTTTCTTGACGCTATCTGGCCAGGGTGCTAGCTGTTAGCATTCACTCGCATTTTCTTGTTCTTTGAAAAATGTTTACCGTGTTTTTCGGACTATAAATGGCAGTTTTTTTCATAGTTTGGCCAGGGGTGCGACTTATACTCAGGAGTGACTTATGTGTGAAATGATTAACACATCAGCATAAAACATCAAATAATATTATTGATCTCATTCATGTAAGAGACTAGACGTTAAAGATTTCATGGGATTTAGCGATTAGGAGTGACAGATTGTTTGGTAAACGTATAGCATGTTCTATATGTTATAGTTATTTGAATGACTCTTACCATAATATGTTACGTTAACATAGCAGTTGGTTATTTATGCCTCATATAACGTACACTTATTCAGCCTGTTGTTCACTATTCTTGATTTATTTTAAATTGCCTTTGAAATGTCTATTCTTGGTGTTGGATTTTATTAAATACATTTCCCCAAAAAATGCGACTTATATACTCCAGTGTGACTTATGTTTTTTTCCTTCTTTATTATGCATTTTCGGCCAGTGCGACTTATACTCCGGAGCGACCTATACTCTGAAAAATACGGTATATATTTTATGGTTTTGAATATGAGAACTACCAAAATGGCCCCCGCCTACTTTGATTTTTTTTTGTGTGTGCTAATTTAGCAGGTATAGACCTTATTGTCATATATTTTGGTATTCCACTGATGCTAACTTAGCATAGTACTGTTATTATGCTACCTTTTACCAAGCAAATTTTCAGGTATACACCTCAATGTTAGCCTGCTAGCATTTTAAACACATTTTTGTCAGTAATATATGTTGGTACTTGTCAGAATTTTACCACGCTAACAATAGCATGCTGGCTTTTAAAAAAAAACATTTTTATATATATTTTGGTATTTCATTGATGCTAACTGTAAGTATGCTATTGTTAACACAGTACTGTTAGCATGTTAACTTTCTTTTTAGCTCATTTTGCTTACATTTTTTGTTTCTTGACTTTATTCACTTTTCAGCATTCACTCGCATTTTTTTGTTCTTTGAATTTTTTTGTATATATTTTATGGTTTTGAATATGAGAACTACCAAAATGGCCCCCGCCTACTTTGATTTTTTTGTGTGTGCTAATTTAGCAGGTATAGACCTCATTGTCATATATTTTGGTATTCCACTGATGCTAACTTAGCATAGTACTGTTATTATGCTACCTTTTACCAAGCAAATTTTCAGGTATACACCTCAATGTTAGCATGCTAGCATTTTAAACACATTTTTTTCAGTAATATATGTTGGTACTTGTCAGAATTTTACCACGCCAACAATAGCATGCTGGCTTTTAAAAAAAAACATTTTTATATATATTTTATATTTTGGTATTTCATTGATGCTAACTGTAAGTATGCTATTGTTAACATGGTACTGTTAGCATGTTAACTTTCTTTTTAGTTAATTTTGCTTACATTTTTTGTTTTTTACTTTATTCACTTTTCAGCCTTCACTCGCATTTTTTTGTTCTTTGAATTTTTTGGTATATATTTTATGGTTTTGAATATGAGAACTACCAAAATGGCCCCCGCCTACTTTGTTTTTTTTCGTGTGTGCTAATTTAGCAGGTATATACCTTATCGTCATATATTTTGGTATTCCACTGATGCTAACTTAGCATAGTACTGTTATTATGCTACCTTTTACCCAGCAAATTTTCAGGTATACACCTCAATGTTAGCCTGCTAGCATTTTAAACACATTTTTTTCAGTAATATATGTTGGTACTTGTCAGAATTTTACCACGCTAACAATAGCATGCTGGCTTTTAAAAAAAAACATTTTTATATATATTTTATATTTTGGTATTTCATTGATGCTAACTGTAAGTATGCTATTGTTAACACGGTACTGTTAGCATGTTAACTTTCTTTTTAGCTCATTTTGCTTACATTTTTTGTTTCTTGACTTTATTCACTTTTCAGCATTCACTCGCATTTTTTTGTTCATTGAATTTTTTTGTATATATTTTATGGTTTTGAATATGAGAAGTACCAAAATGGCCCCCGCCTACTTTGTTTTTTTGTGTGTGTGCTAATTTAGCAGGTATAGACCTTATCGTCATATATTTTGGTATTCCACTGATGCTAACTTAGCATAGTACTGTTATTATGCTACCTTTTACCAAGCAAATGTTCAGGTATACACCTCAATGTTAGCCTGCTAGCATTTTAAACACATTTTTGTCAGTAATATATGTTGGTACTTGTCAGAATTTTACCACGCTAACAATAGCATGCTGGCTTTAAAAAAAATTTTTTTTTACATATATTTTGGGATTTCATTGATGTAAGTATGCTATTGTTAACATGGTACTGTTAGCATGTTAACTTTCTTTTTAGCTCATTTTGCTTACATTTTTTGTTTCTTGACTTTATTCACTTTTCAGCATTCACTCGCATGTTTTTGTTATTTGAATTTTTTTGTATATATTTTATGGTTTTGAATATGAGAACTACCAAAATGGCCCCCGCCTACTTTGATTTTTTTGTGTGTGCTAATTTAGCAGGTATAGACCTCATTGTCATATATTTTGGTATTCCACTGATGCTAACTTAGCATAGTACTGTTATTATGCTACCTTTTACCAAGCAAATTTTCAGGTATACACCTCAATGTTAGTCTGCTAGCATTTGAAACACATTTTTGTCAGTAATATATGTTGGTACTTGTCAGAATTTTACCACGCTAACAATAGCATGCTGGCTTTTAAAATTTTTTTTTTTTACATATATTTTATATTTTGGTATTTCATTGATGCTAACTGTAAGTATGCTATTGTTAACATGGTACTGTTAGCATGTTAACTTTCTTTTTAGCTCATTTTGCTTACATTTTTTTTTTTTTTACTTTATTCACTTTTCAGCATTCACTCGCATTTTTTTGTTCTTTGAATTTTTTGGTATATATTTTATGGTTTTGAATATGAGAACTACCAAAATGGCCCCCGCCTACTTTGTTTTTTTTTGTGTGTGTGCTAATTTAGCAGGTACATACCTTATCGTCATATATTTTGGTATTCCACTGATGCTAACTTAGCATAGTACTGTTATTATGCTACCTTTTACCAAGCAAATTTTCAGGTATACACCTCAATGTTAGCCTGCTAGCATTTTAAACACATTTTTGTCAGTAATATATGTTGGTACTTGTCAGAATTTTACTACGGTAACAATAGCATGCTGGCTTTTAAAAAAAAACATTTTTATATATATTTTGGTATTTCATTGATGCTAACTGTAAGTATGCTATTGTTAACACGGTACTGTTAGCATGTTAACTTTCTTTTTAGCTCATTTTGCTTACATTTTTTTTTTTTTTACTTTATTCACTTTTCAGCATTCACTCGCATTTTTTTGTTCTTTGAATTTTTTTGTATATATTTTATGGTTTTGAATATGAGAAGTACCAAAATGGCCCCCGCCTACTTTGATTTGTCAGTCTGTGGCCCTCAGTGGAAAAAAGTTTGGGCACCTCTAGAAGGTTTCCCAGATCCTATGCGAAAAAACGACTATTAATAGCAATACCAGTCCAAATAAAGATGTACTCACGGACGGGCTGGTGTCTGGGGTCCATGCCGCCGCAGGTCTGCTGCAGGCGGCCCACCTTCCTCTGCAGCCCCCGGAGTCTCACGCCGGAGCTCTCCAGGTCCGCTTGGAGCTCCTGGAAGATGGAGCAGGCGTGCTTGGCCAAGTCCGACATTTGACGGAGTGTCCTGGCCAGGCAGACGTTGCTGATGGACGCCAGGTCCTCCAGGACCGGAGTCTCCTGGTCGGGGTTCGAAAGTTGGTGCCGGCACAGCAGCTGCGGCTCCACCAGCCGCTTGGCGAACGGCATGTTGACAAAAAAGAAGAAGAAGAAGGAGAATCTTCTCCTCGGACCCTGCTTCAGTTGTCCGCCATCCTTTCACGGAGGAGGACTGAGGTGCTCCTCAAAGATCATCTCGTGTCGGACTTTCCGCCGAGCGGACTAAAAAAGAAAAAAAGTCTGTTTGAAAAAAAAAGAGGCAGCGGGAAGTTGGGAAAACAAGGGGAGAAAAACAAGGAGCGCATTTTTTTACGGACTGAACTAATAAAAAGTAACCACGGCGATGCCTTCAGGGACACTCGGAAAACAGACGCACAAAGGCGGGTCGTGGCTAAGGTAGCCGCGACCAATTAAAACCGACATAGATAGAAATAGATGGATGGGGATGGTAGTAAAAAATAGAATAAAATAATAACAACAAAACATTATATATATATTTTTTTCCAACAATTTTAAGTAAGTGTTATTGTTAAAGGCCTACTGAAATGATTTGTATTTATTTAAACGGGAATAGCAGATCCATTCTATGTGTCATACTTGATCATTTCGCGATATTGCCATATTTTTGCTGAAAGGATTTAGTAGAGAAAATCGACGATAAAGTTCGCAACTTTTGCTCGCTGATAAAAAAAAGCCTTGCCTGTAGCGGAAGTAGCGTGACGTCACAGGAGCTAGGATTCCTCACAATTCCCCGTTGTTTACAATGGAGCGAGAGAGATTCGGACCGAGAAAGTGATGATTACCCCATTAATTTGAGCGAGGATGAAAGATTCGTGGATGAGGAACGTTACAGTGAAGGACTTGAGAGGCAGTGATGGACGTATCTTTTTTCACTCTGACCGTAACTTAGGTACAAGCTGGCTCATTGGATTCCACACTCTCTCCTTTTTCTATTGTAGATCACAGATTTGTATTTTAAACCACCTGGGATACTATATCCTCTTGAAAATGAGAGTCCAGAACGCGAAATGGACATTCAGTGCCTTTTATCTCCACGACAATACATCGGCGAAATGCTTTAGCTACGAGCTAACGTGATAGCATCGTGCTTAACTGCATATAGAAACAAAATAAATAAACCCCTGACTGGAAGGATAGATAGAAAATCAACAATACTATTAAACCGTGGACATGTAAATACACGGTTAATGCTTTCCAGGCTGGCGAAGGTTAACAATGCTGCGCTAACGACGCCATTGAAGCTAACTTAGCAACCGGACTGCACAGAGCTATGCTAAAAACATTAGCTCTCCACCTACACCAGCCAACCCTCATTTGCTCATCAACACCCGTGCTCACCTGCGTTCCAGCGATCGGCAGAAGGACGAAGGACTTCACCCGATGCGTTTGGCGGCCCGGAGACGTAGGAAGTCAAGGTGAAGTCGGCGGCTAGCGCGGCTAGCGCGGCTAGCGCTCCAACAAAGTCCTCCTGGTTGTGTTGCTGTAGTCCGCTGCTAATACACCGATCCCACCTACAACTGTCTTCTTTGCAGCCTTCATTGTTCATTAAAAAAATTGCAAAAGATGTCCAGAATACTGTGGAATTATGAAATGAAAACAGAGCTTTTTGTATAGGATTCTACGGGGTACCATAACTTCCGTTACTCGGACTTCGTCACGCGCATACGTCATCATACCGCGATGTTTCAGCCGGATATTTCCCGGGAATTTTAAAATGTCACTTTATAAGTTAACCCGGCCGTATTGGCATGTGTTGCAATGTTAAGATTTCATCATTGATATATAAACTATCAGACTGCGTGGTCGGTAGTAGTGGCTTTCAGTAGGCCTTTAATGCTGGAATTAAGACAGTTTGAAAAATACTTTTAGTAAACATTAGGGGTGTGGGAAAAAATCGATTCGAATTCAAATCGCGATTCTCACGTTGTGCGATTCAGAATCGATTCTCATTTTGAAAAAAAAATCGATTTTTAAAATGTATTTATTTATTTTTAAACTAATCAATCCGACAAAACAACACACAGCAATACCATAACAATGCAATCCAATTCCAAAAGCAAACCAGCGACACTCAGAAGTGCAATAAACAGAGCAATTGAGAGGAGACACAAACACCACACAGAACAAAGCAAAAGTAGGGAAACAAAAATGAATATTATCAACAACACTATCAATATTAGTTACAATTTCAACATAGCAGTGATTAAAAATCCCTCATTGACATTATCATTAGACATTTATATAAAAGAACAATAGTGTGACAGTGGCTTACACTTGCACCGCATCTCATGCGTCCAATATTTTCACAAAGATAAAATAAGTCATATTTTGGCTTCATTTAATAGTTAAAACAAATGTACATTATTGCAATCAGTTGATAAAACATTGTCCTTTACAATTATAAAAGCTTTTTACAAAAAACTACTACTCTGCTTGCATGTCAGCAGACTGGGGTAGATCCTGCTGAAATATATGTATTCAATACATAGACAATCCTTTTCAATCGGGAAAATATCCTTTTTGAATCGAGAATCACGTTGAATCGAAAAAAATCGATTTTGAATCGAATCGTGACCCCAAGAATCGATATTGAATCGAATCGTGGGACACCCAAAGATTCACAGCCCTAGTAAACATTAATGTGTGTCTCGAAAAACTAGTATCGTGTACTTGTACTTTTGACATATAGACTGTAACTGTGTAATAGATGTCATGTATCACATACAACTATGTAACATTAGGGAGTGGCACAGGAGGACACACACATTAGCAACACTAGCTTAGCTATATGAGCTACATGCTAACATTACATATTAACATCATGCTAGGTTAGCAACACTAGCATAGCTATGTGAGCTACAAGCTAACATTACATTTTAACATCATGCTAGGTTAGCAATGCTAGCATAGTTATGTGAGCTACATGCTAACATTACATTTTAACATCATGCTAGGTTAGCAACACTAACATAGGTATGTGAGCTACATGCTAACATTACATTTTAACATCATGCTAGGTTCGCAACACTAGCATAGCTATGTGAGCTACAAGCTAACATTACATTTTAACATCATGCTAGGTTCGCAACACTAGCATAGCTATGTGAGCTACATGCTAAAATTACATTTAACATCATGCTAGGTTAGCAACACTAGCATAGCTATGTGAGCTACATGCTAACATTACATTTTAACATCATGCTAGGTTCGCAACACTAGCATAACTATGTGAGCTACATGCTAAAATTACATTTAACATCATGCTAGGTTAGCAACACTAGCATAACTATGTGAGCTACATGCTAAAATTACATTTAACATCATGCTAGGTTAGCAACACTAGCATAGCTATGTGAGCTACATGCTAACATTACATTTCAACATCATGCAAGGTTCACAACACTAGCATAGCTATGTGAGCTACATGCTAACATTACATTTTAACATCATGCTAGGTTCGCAACACTAGCATATCTATGTGAGCTACATGCTAAAATTACATTTAACATCATGCTAGGTTAGCAACACTAGCATAGCTATGTGAGATACATGCAAGGTTAGCAGCACTAACATAGCTATGTAAGCTACAAATGCTAACATTACATATTAACATCATGTTAGGTTAGCAACACTAGCATAGCTATGTGAGCTAAATGCTAACATTACATTTTAACATCATGCTAGGTTAATAACACTAACATAGCTATGTGAGCTACATGCTAACATTACATATTAACATCATGCTAGGTTAGTAACACTAGCATAGCTATGTGAGCTACATGCTAACATTACATTTCAACATCATAGTAGGTTAGCAACACTAGCATAGCTATGTGAGCTACATGCTAACATTACATTTCAACATCATAGTAGGTTAGCAACACTAGCATAGCTATGTGAGCTACATGCTAACATGACATTTGAACATCATGCTAGGTTAGCAACACTAGCATAGCTATGTGAGCTACATGCTAACATTACATTTAAACATCATAGTAGGTTAGCATATTCACTGAAGAACAAAATGATTAAATTTACATGTCGGACTGACTGAAGTTCCATTTTAAGATGTGCAGCAAAGCCTTTTTTTTTTTTTTACAAAAAGGCTGGTTTACTGGTTAAAAGACATAACTAATATACATGTTATTGTTTGAATATTTATCATCAGTGATTTTAATGGTTATTTAGCAGGTGCGGTTTGAAGGAAACACTTAATGACAACTTTTAGCCTCCATGCTAGCATGCTTAGCATGCTTGTTGTGTTGTTAGCCAGATGAAATGTTAGCGTGTTAGCGGCTCAAAGTGGCTAAAAGACAGGAAATGTTAGTTTTGGTGTGCGCTCATGCTGCTCCTCATTCAGATGTGCTGACTGAGCCTTTCTTTCAGGCCGCTAATGCCGCCATAAAGGACTTCCTGTTGGCCACTCGTGTCGCACGGCAGAAGTGCAACCTCGGCAAAGCGGCGGCGGGCACACAAAGGCCGCGCACGCCGGAGACATGCGGACCATGTCGTCACCGCGTGTGGCGGGCTGGGGGGGGGGGGGGGGGCGACACACAAAAGCTGCTAATCTTTGCGGTGATAAAGTCAGCTTTAGCGCCCCAGCACGTGTTAGCACTTTCAAGTTGCACTTGGAAACTAGTACATGGATGAAAGCTTTAAGTTTGCGCAAGAAGTAAACTTAAAGCCACCACAAGTAAAACTTTATATATATATATTTTTTATGTATTTCTTTTTTTAAGTTTTCGCGATACAGGGAGTTAGCAATTTTATCTTCCAGGTGTTATTTGTGCTACCAATCAACTTCCATAAAACATTGACGTCATTATATGGCTTTCTACGGAGCCCCTAAAGCAGGGGTGTCCAAACTTTTTATAAAATTATTAAAAAAAAAATATATATATATAATTTTGTATTTGTATTTTTTTTAGACATGTATCTCGTGCGCACGAGATACATGTCTAAAAAAAAATAAAAAATTATAATTGTCTTTAAAAAAAAATCATTTTATAAAAAGAATATAAAAAATTATTAAAAACAATTTTTTTTTAAAATAATTTTTTAATTTTAATTTTTATAATTTTATAAAAAGTTTCTCTTGCGCACGAGATGCATGTCTAAAAAAATATAAAAAAAATGTAAAAAATTACAAAAATGTTGTTTTCCCCCAATTTCCTGTAGGGGCTCCGTAGCTTTCCAACACACACAATCCATTTTTTTTTTTTAACTTTTGTATAAGTTTATTGTGATGCTAATTTTTGTTAGCCTGTCAAGGGCATCTTCCATTGTACGTTAGCATTAAGCTAGTGGAATTTGAGCCAACCTTCACCCTGCGTAATTATATCACTTTTGTGAGTTTATACCACTCATTGAACATGATTCCTACATGTGTGTACTTCATGTGCACATTAATGTACTTTTTTCATTTTCATTTATTTATTTATTTCAGGCAATGACAAAAACGTACATAATAATATACATTAATATAGTGCATTATTGTCCAGTTTTGCCTGAAAGGGAGTGGGAAGAAGATAACTTATTTAATCCCACCCCCAGTTCTCCATTCAGTGATTATTCACATGAGTTTCACTCTCACTTTGTTCAAGGATTATAATACAGATGTTGTATCATAGTGGCATTACCACAGGTAACAATAATTATTACACTGTAACAATCATTTGTGTCAACAATGTAGGAATAATGAATATACCAACAATGGTAATAGACATCATAGCAATAATGGTAATAGACAACATAGCAATAATGGTAATAGACAACATACCAACAATGGTAATAGACAACATAGCAATAATGGTAATAAACAACATAGCAATAATGGTAAGGAAACATTGAGCACATGTTACACTTTGAGACAGAGTACAGCAGCAGGTCAAATTAAAGACCCTCATCTCTATATTTGAACCAGACCCCATGTTTGTATAATAGTTTAAATCCATTAATAGTTTGGCGTTGCTTGTTTTGAAAGTCCAGTTTGTTCCATAGTTTTACTCCGCATACCGACACACAAAAACGTTTACGAGTGGTTTGAGCTCTCGGCAATAAGAAATATCCAAAGCCTCTCAAGTTATGAGCTTGCACTCGTCTTATAAAAAAACCGTTGTAGATTAGGTGGCAATCATTTGTTAAAAGCTTTATATGAGATTATTAATGTATTATATTTAACAAGGTCATCAAATTTGAGCAACTTTGATTGCATTAACAGATTATGAGTATGTTCTAAATAACCAACGTTGTGAATGATCCGCACTGCTCTTTTCTGTAATATGATCAGAGGATGAATTGTGTTGTGGTAAGTATTCCCCCATACTTCAACACAGTATGTAAGGTATGGCAGTACCAAGGTGCAGTATAGAGTACGGAGTGCATTTTCATTGAGGTATAGTTTTGCTTTGTTTATAATTGAGAGGCTTTTGGGGATTTTTGTTTTAATGTGTCTGACATGAGGTTTCCATGATAGTTTACTATCAATTATTACTCCCAAAAATGTATTCTCATTTACGATTTCAATTTGGGTACCATCAATACTTATTTTCTGTTCAGACGTTATGTTGCGATTTCCAAACATTACTATCTTAGTTTTATTTATATTCAAGGATACTTTATTTGTGTCCATCCATTTTTTTTACTATGTTTAGTTCTGTGTTTACTGTATTTATGAGCTCATTATAGTCATCACTACTGTAGAATATATTTGTGTCGTCTGCAAAAAGTATAAATTTCAGTATTTTGGATGTATTAAACCAGGGGTCACCAACGCGGTGCCCGCGGGCACCAGGTAGCCCGTAAGGACCAGATGAGTAGCCCGCTGGCCTGTTCTAAAAAAAGCTCAAATAGCAGCCTCTATTTTTTAAATTTTATTTATTTACAAGCAAACTGGTCTCGCTTTGCCCGACATTTTTAATTCTAAGAGAGACAAAACTCAAATAGAATTTGAAAATCCAAGAAAATATTTTAAAGACTTGGTCTTCACTTGTTTAAATAAATTCATTATTTTTTTTACTTTGCTTCTTATAACTTTCAGAAAGACAATTTTAGAGAAAAAATACAACCTTAAAAATGATTTTAGGATTTTTAAACACATATACCTTTTTACCTTTTAAATTCCTTCCTCTTCTTTCCCGACAATGTAAATCAATGTTCAAGTAACTTTTTTTTTTTATTATTGTAAAGAATAATAAATACATTTTAATTTAATATCATCATTTTAGCTTCTGTTTTTTCGACGAAGAATATTTGTGAAATATTTCTTCAAACTTATTATGATTAAAATTCCAAAAAATTATTCTGGCAAATCTAGAAAATCTGTAGAATCAAATTTAAATCTTATTTCAAAGTCTTTTGAATTTCTTTAAAAAAAAAAAAATTCTGGAAAATCTACAAGAAATAATGATTTGCCTAGCTTGGTCCAATTTGTTATATATTCTAACAAAGTGTAGATTGGATTTTAACCTATTTAAAACATGTCATGAAAATTCTAAAATTAATCTTAATCAGGAAAAAATACTAATGATCTTCAGTAAATTATTTTTTTAATTTTTTCAAAAAGATTCGAATTAGCTAGTTTTTTTCTTCTTCTTTTTCGGTTGAATTTTAAAGAGTCGAAATTGAAGATAAACTATGTTTCAAAATGTAATTGTCATTTTTTTCCCCGTGTTTTCTCCTCTTTTAAACCGTTCAATTAAGTGTAAATATCATGAATTATTGATAATAACATAGAGTTAAAGGTAAATTGAGCAAATTGGCTATTTCTGGCAATTTATTTAAGTGTGTGTCAAACTGGTAGCCCTTCGCATTAATCACTACCCAAGAAGTAGCTCTTGCTTTCAAAAAGGTTGCTGACCCCTGTATTAAACATATCATTAATATATACATTCAACAGTTTTGGCCCCAACACGGACCCTTGGGGGACACCACAAGCAATACCAAGAGTATCAGATAGAAATTGACCCATTTTAACAAACTGTATCATCCCTGTTAAATAACTTTTTAACCAGTCACCAGCCAGCCCCCTAATTCCATATCTTCCCATTTGATCTAGTAGAATTGAATGATTAATGGTATCAAAGGCTTTTTTTAGGTCAATAAAAATACCAACGGCATATCTTTTATGCTCCAGTGCATTAGTCATTTCCTCAATAGCTTCAGTTATCGCCATTGAAGTTGTTCTTTTGGACCTAAAGCCATACTGACCGTCATTGATTATATGATGCTTCTCAAGAAAGGATTCAAGTCGAGAGTTAAATAGTTTCTCTAAGATTTTTGAGAAGTGAGGCAAAAGAGAGATTGGTGTGTAATTGGTGAAAGCGTGTTTGCTGTCACTTTTGAAGAGCGGAGTTACTTTAGCCATTTTCATTTGACTTGGAAAGCAGCCAGTCTGGAATGATAAATTACATATATAACTTAATGGTTTTACAATATTCAGGATAACCTTTTGAACCAATATCATGTTGATATAACTTTCCTTGCATGTTAGCATAGTACTGCGAACATGCTAGTTTATGTGCTAATATTATAGGTCAATATTTTGTTACTTGACAAATGATACCTGTTAGCATGCTAACATTAATATGCGAGCTTGTTTGTGCTAATTTTGTAGGTATTCACCTCAGTCATATTTTGGTACTTGACACATGCTCATGTTAACAGGCTAGCATTTTAAACAAACATTTTTGGGTATACACCTCTCAGTAGTTGTTACAGTTAGCATTTTGGCAAGCATGCTAGATTTTTAAAATGTAATTTAGCAGGTCTAGACCTCGTTGTCATTTATTTCAGTATTTTACTGATGCTAACTGAAAACTTGCTATTGTTATCATGCTAGCCTTTTTAAAGCTAATTTTCAGTACACACCTCTGTCATATTTTGGTACTTGCTAATGTTAGCCTGCTAGCATTTTGAACACAACTTTCGGTACATACCTCAGGGTGATATATTTATCTTCCATAAAAATGTACGTCCTTATTATGGCTTTTGAAATTATTATAATTTTTTATTTTTTTTTACTTTTTTGAAGTTTATTGTGACGCTAATTTTTGTTTTTTATATATATATATACATATATATATATATAAAAATTAGGGCTGCAACAACTAATCGATTAAATCGATTATAAAAATAGTTGGCGATTAATTTAGTCATCAATTCGTTGGATCTATGCTATGCGCATAGGCTACTTTAAAAAAAATAAAACAATTTTTATAAGCCTTTATTTATAAACTGCAACATTTACAAACAGCTGAGAAACAATAATCAAATTAAGTATGGTGCCAGTATACTGTTTTTCCCCCCAATAAAATACTGGAAAGGATAGAAATGTAGTTTGTCTCTTTTATCCGATTATTAATCGATTAATCGAAGTAGTAATCGACAGATTAATCGATTATCAAATTAGTTGTTAGTTGCAGCCCTAATATAAATATACATATATATATATATAGCATTCTATTTTAGTTACTTTATTGAGTTTACAACCCCCTGACGCTGTTTTGTACTGTTTTTGTACTTATTTTGATTATTATTATTTCTCAATTGTTTGTCAATGTTGCAATTTATTAATAAAGGTTTATAAAATTTAAAAAAACACAAAATACAGCTACATGAAGTTAAAATGGGTGAGTATTTTTAAAAGTATTTAATAAATAAAACAGAGACCTCCTAACTTGTTTAATAAGTGTGAGAATACTTAATTTAATTAGGTGACATGACGTCAGCACTTTCTGGCTGTTTGGTGACAACATAAACCTCAACAATTGACTAAAAACTAAATAAATAAAAAGCGATCTTTTTGTATGTCTCTGATGATCCTAATAACCCCAAGTGTCGTTTAAACGCAATAAAACGTCAACAAAATCGAAAAAGCAGTGGAAAGTTCGACTTATCTGTTAGATCCGTGGCTTTAAAGTGAATGAGCGCTAGCTTGTTTAGCATGTAGCATCGTCTTCTTCGAACACGGCTAAACGGGCGGAAATGAGCACCGTCGCCCCCTGGCGTACGGAGGCGCACTGCATGTGGCCACCAGTCACGTTAGAGCAGGGGTTTTTCAACCTTTTCTGAGCAGAGGCGCATTTTTTTTTTATTGTAAAAATGTTGGAGGCACACAACCAGCAGAAAAAATTAAACAATTTAACTCAGTTGACAGTAAAAAGTCGTTGTTGCAATTGTTGGATATGACGTTAAAGCATAACCAAGCATGCATCACTCTTGTTTTTAAACTCACTGCTTGCCTATCTGTTTGATTCAGTGCTTTCATGCTTTTATTTCTAAATGTATCTATGTTTCTGTTTTATCTAGTGTTTGTCATGTTTTTATTTCTATTCAAATTAACTTCAAATCAGACTCATTTAGTACATAATAAAGTACTGAGTGTAGAAAGTGACAAGGAAACAAACAAACATCTTCAATGATTACTTTCAAACTAGTAAAAAGTACATTTATAACAACATCTGTGTCAGTAGCAATGTGCACCTGAACGCACCACGGTCAAGGAACAGAAGGGTGTGATGCGTTCAAAGACGTCCGAGGATATTTCAGGTCAGAATACCAGCCTCAGTGAGGGGCCAAAGTGAGGTTCTTTAACATCGACTTCTCTTTTAAACACGCCGACAAGTTCTAGAATTCAACTTTATTGAGTTTGGATTTCATCTCCAAATAGAATTCCACTTTTGTGTGTTGGACACGCAACATTTTCTTTGTGAACGAGACAATCCGTTCATCGACCATCGAGAGGAGAAGACGGTAAGAATGCAGCACCTGGTCTTTGCAGAGCATTTTTAGCATCTTAGCATGTTAGCATACCATGCTGGAATCTTTTATTTTTACATATGAAAATATGCACCCTGATATTATTAATAATAATAATAATAATAATAATGAAAAGATTACATAATACCTGTATAAAGTTGCCCCCCCCCCAACATTTTGTTTGTCAACACAATATTTTTTTCATGGCAAAAACACCAAATGTGCAATATTTACCCCCCCAAAAAATATTATCTGGTATTATTTTTCATGCCCTTTTAGTCATCGATTGAAAAGGTAATATTTTTTTAATGGCAAAAACACAAAATGTGCAATATTTACCCCCCCAAAAAATATTATTTGGTATTATTTTTCATGCCCTTTTAGTCATCGATTGAAAAGGTAATATTTTTTTAATGGCAAAAACACAAAATGTGCAATATTTACCCCCCAAAAAATATTTCAAAGTGTAATATTTTGATGTGAAGTAATTGGAGCCTGAAAAGGGTCAATAGTTCATAATAACACTGATTTTGATTCATTATTATTTTTTGGACAATGACTGTTCAAAAAAAAAAAAATCCCACTACAGTTCTCAGGGATCCAAAAGGGTCCCACTGATAAATGTTAATAAGTCATATTTACACAGAAGTCTCCAGATCAACTTCAGATCTGTCGATTATAAGTTTTTATTATTATATTATTATTATAAAAAATTTGTGCTGAATTAAAAATAAAAAATAAATTGTTATATTTTATTATTCATAATTTATCCATTCAACGTTAATAAAATAAAAAAAATACGGTCTCCATGATGGATTTTTTAAATTTATTTTGTGGGACAAAAATAAATAAATTAAAATGTGAAATTGTTCATTATTTTATTAATAAAAAAATAATAAAATAATTGTTCATTTTAGTTAAAATTCCATGACCACAAATATTCCATGTCACCATTTTTTATGTCTTTTTTTAATATGATTATAATATAAATAAAATATTTATTTAATCTACAAACCCCAAAAGCAGTGAAGTTGTCACGTTGTGTAAATGCTAAATAAAAAGAGAATACAACAAATCCTTTTCAACTTATATTCAATTGAATAGACTGCAAAGACAACATATTTCATGTTCACACTGAGAAACTTCTTTTTTTTTGTAAATAATAATTAACTTAGAATTTAATGGCAGCAACACATTGCAAAAAAAGGCCTTTTCACCACTGTGTTACATGGCCTTTCCTTTTAACAACACTCAGTAAAGGTTTGGGAACTGAGGAGACACATTTTTGAAGTGGAATTCTTTCCCATTCTTGCTTGATGTACAGCTTAAGTTGTTCAACAGTCTCCCTTCTCATATTTTAGCCTTCACACATTTTCAATGGGAGACAGGTCTGGACTACAGGCAGGCCAGTCTAGTACCCGCACTCGTGGCTTGGCATTGTCTTGCTGAAATAAGCAGGGGCGTCCATGATAACGTTGCTTGGATGGCAACATATGTTGCTCCAAAACCTGTATGTACCTTTCAGCATTAATGGTGCCTTCACAGATGTGTAAGTTACCCATGTCTTGGCCACTAATACACCCCCATACCATCACACATGCTGCCTTTTACACTTTGACCTTAGAACAATCCGGATGGTTCTTTTCCTCTTTGGTCCGGAGAGTACAATGTCCACACTTTCCAAAGTGGACTCGTCAGACCACAGAACACTTTTACGCTTTGCATCAGTCCATCTTAGATGAGCTCGGGCCCAGCGAAGCTTGGCGGCGTTTCCGGGTGTTGTTGATAAATGGCTTTGGCTTTGCATAGTAGAGTTTTAACTTGCACTTGCAGATGTAGCGACCAACTGTAGTTACTGACAGTGGGTTTCTGAAGTGTTCCCGAGCCCATGTGGTGATATCCTTTACACACCGATGTGGCTTTTTGATGCAGTACCGCCTGAGGGATCCAAGGTGCGTAATATCATGGCTTCCGTGCAGTGATTTCTCCAGATTCTCTGAAGCTTTTGATGATATTACGGAGTGTAGATGGTGAAATCCCTAAATTCCTTGCAATAGCTTGGTTGAGAAATGTCGTTCTTCAACAATTTGCTCAGGCATTTGTTGACAAAGTGGTGACCCTCGGAGGTCACAGGACGCAGGAGGTCCAGCTGGGTCTCCAAGGCGACCCTGTGGCGATGGACCACCTGCAGCCAGCGAGAGATCACGTGACCCGGGATCTTCTTCAAGCGGACAGTTGGGAATGCCGCCGGCCAGCTCGGATTCCGAGCGTCTAAAAAAAGCCACGCCGGAAATTCCGCCGGAGCTTCAAAAGCATGAAAATAATGCGGAGACACTTGGTGACCACCACACTTTGCATGTTGGTAGTTGCCGAGTTTTTTGCGGAACGTTCCAAGGAGTGTTAACTCTTTCACTGCTGGGTGGTTTGCAAGAAGAATGAAAATTTGTTCCTATTAATAAGAATAAGACTGATACTATTATTAATAACCTCCTACTGTACACCTGCTGCCTCGCAGCCAACAAACACCCGGGAATATCTGACTCAAGTTTGGATCGCAGGCCAGCTGGAAATGTGAAATATTCCAAAATGTGAAAATGTCCTGAAATGTTCAACTATTTTAAAAATGGGAAAACTATTTAAAATATGAAATAGTTTTATAATGTGGAAATAACTTCAAATGTGATATTATTTTATAAGATGAACACATTTTAAAAGGTTTAAATATCCTAAAATGTGAGAATATCCTGAAATGTTCAACTATTTTAAAATGGGAAAACTATTTAAAATATGAAATTGTTTTATAATGTTGAAATAGCTTCAAATGTGATATTATTTTATAAGATGAACACATTTTAAAATGTTTAAATATCTTAAAATGTGATAATATTTTATAAGATAAAAACATTTAAAAATGTTTAAATATCTTAAAATGTGAAAATATCCTGAAATGTTCAACTATTACAAAATGGGAAAACTATTTAAAATATGAAATTGTTTTATAATGTGAACATAGCTTCAAATGTGATGTTATTTTATAAGATGAAAACATTTTAAAAGGTTTAAATATTTTAAAATGTGAAAATATCCTGAAATGTTCAACTATTTTAAAATGGGAAAACTATTTAAAATATGAAATTGTTCTATAATGTGAAAATAGCTTCAAATGTGATATTATTTTATGAGATGAAAACATTTTAAAATGTTTAAATATCTTAAAATGTGATATTATTTTATAAGATAAAAACATTTAAAAATGTTTAAATATCTTAAAATGTGAAAATATCCTGAAATGTTCAACTATTTTAAAATGGTAAAACTATTTAAAATATGAAATTGTTTTATAATGTGAACATAGCTTCAAATGTGATGTTATTTTATAAGATGAAAACATTTTAAAAGGTTTAAATATTTTAAAATGTGAAAATATCCTGAAATGTTCAACTATTTTAAAATGGGAAAACTATTTAAAATATGAAATTGTTTTATAATGTTGAAATAGCTTCAAATGTGATATTATTTTATAAGATGAACACATTTTAAAATGTTTAAATATCTTAAAATGTGATATTTTGTGAGATGAAAACATTTTAAAAGGTTTAAATATCTTAAAATGTGAGAATATCCTGAAATGTTCAACTATTTTAAAATGGGAAAACTATTTAAAATATGAAATTGTTTTATAATGTGGAAATAGCTTCAAATGTGATATTATTTTATAAGATGAACACATTTTAAAATGTTTAAATATCCTAAAATGTGAGAATATCCTGAAATGTTCAACTATTTTAAAATGGGAAAACTATTTATCCATCCATTTGCTACCGCTTGTCCCTTTTTAAATATTAAATTGTTTTATGATGTGGAAATAGCTTCAAATGTGATATTATTTTATAAGATGAAAACATTTTAAAATGTTTAAATATCTTCAAATGTGAAAATATCCTGACATGTTCAACTATTTTAAAATGGGAAAACTATTTAAAATATGAAATGGTTTCATGATGTGGAAATAGCTTCAAATGTGATATTATTTTATGAGATGAAAACATTTTAAAATGTGATATTATTTTATAAGATAAAAACATTTTAAAATGTTTAAATATCTTAAAATGTAAAAATATCCGGAAATATTAAACTATTTTAAAATGGGAAAACTATTTAAAATATGAAATTGTTTTATGATGTGGGAATAGCTTCAAATGTGATATTATTTTATGAGATGAAAACATTTTAAAATGTTTAAATATCTTAAAATGTGATATTATTTTATAAGATAAAAACATTTAAAACAGTTTAAATATCTTAAAATGTGAAAATATCCTGTAATGTTCAACTATTACAAAATGGGAAAACTATTTAAAATATGAAATTGTTTTATAATGTGAACATAGCTTTAAATGTGATATTATTTTATAAGATGAACACATTTTAAAAGGTTTAAATATCTTAAAATGTGAAAATATCCTGAAATGTTAAACCAATTTAAAATATGAAATTGTTTTATAATGTGAAAATAACTTCAAATGTGATATAATTTTATAAGCTGAAAACATTTTAAAATGTTTAAATATCTTAAAATGTGAAAATATCCTGAAATGTTCAACTATTTTAAAATGGGAAAACTATTTAAAATATGAAATTGTTTTATAATGTGAAAATAGCTTCAAATGTGATATTATTTTATAAGATGAAAACATTTAAAAATGTGTAAATATCTTAAAATGTGATATTATTTTATAAGATGAAAACATTTTAAAATGTTTAAATATCTTAAAATGTGAAAATATCCTGAACTGTTCAACTATTTTAAAATGGTAAAACTATTTAAAATATGAAAGTGTTTTATAATGTGAACATAGCTTCAAATGTGATGTTATTTTATAAGATTAACACATTTTAAAATGTTTAAATATCTTAAAATGTGATAATATTTTGTGAGATGAAAACATTTTAAAATGCTTAAATATCCTAAAATGTGAAAATATCCTGAAATGTTAAACTATTTTAAAATGGGAAAACTATTTAAAATATGAAATTGTTTTATAATGTGGAAATAGTTTCAAATGTGATATTATTTCATGAGATGAAAACATTTTAAAATGTTTAAATATCTTAAAATGTGAAAATATCCTGAAATGTTAAACTATTTTAAAATGGGAAAACTATTTAAAATATGAAATTGTTTTATAATGTGGAAATAACTTCAAATGTGATATTATTTTATAAGATGAACACATTTTAAAATGTTTAAATATCCTAAAATGTGAGAATATCCTGAAATGTTCAACTATTTTAAAATGGGAAAACTATTTATCCATCCATTTTCTACCGCTTGTCCCTTTTTAAATATTAAATTGTTTTATGATGTGGAAATAGCTTCAAATGTGATATTATTTTAAAAGATGAAAACATTTTAAAATGTTTAAATATCTTAAAATGTGAAAATATCTTAAAATGTGAAAATGTCCTGAAATATTCAACTAATTTAAAATGGTAAAACTATTTAAAATATGAAATTGTTTTATAATGTTGAAATAGCTTCAAATGTGATATTATTTTATAAGATGAACACATTTTAAAAGGTTTAAATATCCTAAAATGTGAGAATATTCTGAAATGTTCAACTATTTTAAAATGGGAAAACTATTTATCCATCCATTTCTACCGCTTGTCCCTTTTTAAATATTAAATTGTTTTATGATGTGGAAATAGCTTCAAATGTGATATTATTTTATAAGATGAAAACATTTTACAATGTTTAAATAGCTTCAAATTGGATATTATTTTATAAGATGAAGACATTTTAAAATGTCTAAATATCTTAAAATGTGAAAATATCCTGAAATATTCAACTATTTTAAAATGGTAAAACTATTTAAAATATGAAATTGTTTTATAATGTGAACATAGCTTCAAATGTGATATTATTTTATAAGATGAAAACATTTTAAAAGGTTTAAATATTTTAAAATGTGAAAATATCCTGAAATGTTCAACTATTTTAAAATGGGAAAACTATTTATCCATCCATTTTCTACAGCTTGTCCCTTTTGAAATATTAAATAGTTTTATGATGTGGAAATAGCTTCAAATGTGATATTATTTTAAAAGATGAAAACATTTTAAAATGTTTAAATATCTTAAAATGTGAAAATATCTTAAAATGTGAAAATATCTTAAAATGTGAAAATATCCTGAAATGTTAAACTATTTTAAAATGGGAAAACTATTTAAAATATGAAATTGTTTTATAATGTGGAAATAGCTTCACATGTGATATTATTTTATAAGATGAACACATTTTAAAAGGTTTAAATATCTTAAAATGTGAAAATATCCTGAAATGTTAAACTATTTTAAAAAGGGAAAACTATTTAAAATATGAAATTGTTTTATAATGTGAACATAGCTTCAAATGTGATATTATTTTATAAGATGAACACATTTTAAATTGTTTAAATATCTTAAAATTATAAAATACTTTAAAATGTTAAACTATTTTGCTTGTAATTAACAGTAACTTCTACCTAGCTTTAGCTTATAGCTAGCATTAGCTTATAGTTAGTCTCAGCTAAAAGGTAGCTTTAGCATATAGCTAGCATTATTTTATAGCTGGTTTAGCTCATGGTTAGCATTAGCTTATGGCTAGCTTTAGCTTAAAGTTAGCATTAACTAATTATTTAGATAGGGACAAGCGCTAGAAAATGGATGGATGGAGTATATAGTTAGCTTTAGCTAATAGTTAGCATTCATTTATATCTATCTTTAGCTTATAGCTAGCATTAGCTTATAGTTAGCTACGGTTGGAGCTGGCATTGCTTATAGCTAGCATTATTTTATCAATCAATCAATCAATCAATGTTTATTTATATAGCCCTAAATCACAAGTGTCTCAAAGGGCTGTACAAGCCACAACGACATCCTCGGTACAGAGCCCACATACGGGCAAGGAAAAACTCACCCCAGTGGGACGTCGGTGAATGACTATGAGAAACCTTGGAGAGGACCGCATATGTGGGTAAACCCCCCCCCCCCCCCCCCTCTAGGGGAGACCGAAAGCAATGGATGTCGAGTGGGTCTGACATAATATTGTGAAAGTCCAGTCCACAGTGGATTTTAAAGCTATTTTGGCTAATAGTCAGCAGTCGCTTATAGCTAGCTTTAGCTTACAGCTAGTTATAGCTAATGCTTAGCATTACCTTATAGCTAATATGGAACTATTTTAAAATGTGAAAATGTTTTAAAAGGCGAAAATATCTTGAAATGTTAAACTATTTTAAAATGGAAACACTATTTAAAATATGAAAATGTTTTATAATGTCAAAATATTTTATAATGTGAAAACATTTTAAAATAATAAAATATTTCAAAATTATAAAATACTTTAAAATGTTAAATTATTTCAAAATATGAAACTATTCTAATATGTGAAAATATCTTGAAATGTAAAACTATTTTAAAATGGGAAAACTATTCAAAATATGGAATTTTTTAAATATAATGTGAACATATTTTAATATGTGAAAACCATTTAAAATGTGAAAATATTTTAAAATGTGAAAAGAGCTTGAAATGTTAAACTATTTTAAAATGTGAAAACTCTTTAATAGAACCTTTATTTAACCAGATAAGAAAACCCATTGGGATCAAGATCTCTTTCACAAGGGTGACCTGGCCAAGAGGTCAACAGCACATGTCACAGAGCAGTTTCAAAAATAATACATTAAGACATACATTTTAAAATACATAAGAGAAGTGTAAAACAACAGAGATTTACATCTTTAAAAACAGGCACTGTGCAAACGTCTCTCGCTGTTTGTCCCTCAGGACAGAACGGAAGGCTCCAAATGGAAGTAGTTCTGTAAGTTTCAGTTTAGTCTGCAATTCATTCCATGCCATAGGGGCAGCAATGCCAAAAGCTCTTTTACCAAATTCAGTCCGTACATGAGGAACAGTTAAAACATACAAATTGTTAGAACGTAATGCGTAAGAGCTGCTTTTTCTTTGTAACAGAGTACACAAGTATGGAGGTATTAAACCTAAAAGAGCCTGTAGGCAGTGGAAGGCCAAGATGAAGTTAGCAGACCCAGTCTGTAGGCAATGGAAGGCCAAGCTGGGGCCAGGATAGATCCGGGCTGTGGCAGGTGGAAGGCCAAAATTTCAGCTAGCAAAACATCTCCTGGCTTCAGCAGGTCAAAGGCCTCCAGATTTCCAAATCCAACAAAAGCAGTCAGAAATGCCACTTTTTGGGAGTAAGCCTTCATTCATCAATTGTTACGCTTAAAACTAGTACAATTTACTTAAATTGGCTAAAAAATAAATTAAAACAGATAGAAATTCAGACCACTTTGACAAGCAGACAAACAAAACACAGTATGTACTTCATATTCCAAGTGAAAAAGGCCCAAGGCAGGAAAATCAAGCAAAGTCCACTGCTGAGACAGAAGAAACCCCTATAAGCATTGCTCTTGTTTCAGCCGGTGATGCAACCGGGGCCGGGAAAGACTGTGCACTTGCAATCGTGCCAGTCAGAGTTAAGGCGGGAAAAGGGAACAGCTATGTTCAGACCTATGCCTTTCTCGATCCAGGCAGCACGGCAACATTTTGCACGGAAAATCTAATGGACCGACTGAATGTGAAAGGACGCAAAACAGAAATTATTTTGCGAACAATGGGACAGGAAAAGCCTGCGAAGACCTATGAGGTCAGAGGACTGGAGGTTGGAGACCTGGAAGGGTTCACATATCTGGACCTGCTGAAGGTGTACACACAGAGCAAGATACCTGTCTCAAAGAAAAACATCATCACAAAGGCTGACATGAAGAGGTGGCCATATCTTGGTGGCATTGACTTAAAAGAAATTGAGGCAGATGTGGAACTTCTTATTGGGACTGATGTTCCTCGGGCAATGGAGCCCCTGAATATAATAAACAGTCAAAAGAATGGACCATATGCAGTCCAAACCATACTGGGATGGGTGGTAACTGGACCACTCAGTTGCAGTGCTACAGAACATGCTGGGCCCATTGCAGTGTCAACTAACAGAATCTCAGTAATTGAGCTGAAGGACCTCCTCATCAGACAATATAACCAGGATTTCTCTGAAAACATACATGAGAAGAAAAATGAGATGTCAGTTGAGGATAAATGTTCTATGGAGATCGCCTCAAGTTCAGTCTTTCTTAAAGATGGTCACGATCCTCTGCCACTGCCTTTCCGGGATAAAGACAAAGTCACACCTCAGGATAAGTTCAGAGAGAAAGAAAGACATTGGCATTCCTCCTCTTCTTCTTCCACAAAAGACCATTACGAAGATAAAGAAAAATCACGGACTCCACCAAGGACAAGACCATGGACCATGGAACAAGGAAACATATAACAAGACCATGGACCATGGAACAAGGAAACACATAACAAGGCCATGGACCTAAGACCATGGAACAAGTAAAGACATATCCAGATGCCAAAGGCTTTGTAAGAAGTGTTTTGGTTAAAACCAAGACCAACACGGTGCAACGACCAATAGATGAACTCTGCCTGCTAATGGAAGCAGCTTGATGGACTGAGGGGGGCTTCGGTTCTCCAGACTCAATGACTCGATGACCGCTTCAGATATGACTATGGACTTTGAAGAGACTTGACGAGTAACTCAAGTAACTTAATTAATTTTGAATTTGAAGAACATAATTGTTTGGATTATATTGTTCTATTATGGCTCCTGTGAATATTATTATTTATGTAATTGTTTTGCTAAAGCACACAATTAGGGGCCGGGATGTTGGAGCCAGTTGGAGCCTATCTATATTATTTATTTATTAATTGTTTGACAATGAAATCAAATAATGTCAAGAATGATGTTAATGAATTATTGGATGTTTTAGATTTCATTGTGATTGACTGATTGTTTTCAGCTGCTCACGCTCCTACTGGTGAGCCACTTCCTCCTCCTATAATTAAGAAGACAGGACAGCTGGGTGCCCTTTGTCTGTCTATCATGTTGAAGGAGTGAGGAGTGAAACAGTTTGTTTACCGCTAAACAAGCCACGCTAAACAAGCCACGCTAAACAATTTATTTTGAAGCCACGCTAAACAAGCCACGCTAAACAAGCCACGCTAAAACAATTTATTTTGAAGCCGCGCTAAACAAGCCACGCTAAACAAACCACGCTAAACTAGTTAGTTTGAAGCCACGCTAAACAAGTTATTTTGAAGCCACGCTAAATAAGTTATTTTGATTATGTTGAAAGTCAACCACGGAGAATATTTTTTGTTTGTGAAAATAAATTATGATCATTTTGAATCTAGAAATATCTCCGTGAGTGCTTATTAAGGAATTTAGTGAGTCGAACACCTCCTCCTCAAGACTACTCTGCATTACTTTATTTTTATTTTTTCAAAACTTTTTTGAATGCAAGAGTAGCCGTTACAGTTATATATATTTAAAAAAGAAAACTTTTTTTTTTTTATAATATGAATGAAAAAGAAAATGTTTTTATTTTTATTATATATTTTTACTTCTATATATGTATGTATATACATATATTTATATATATATTTGTAAATAAAGGAAAATGTTTGTATTTATTTATTCTTCTATTTTTTTATTGAATATTTATAAAAAAGAAAAAATAAGTTTTACATTTTTGTAAATTAATTTACTCTATTTTCATATATATTTATTAACAGAAAAAATAACATGTTTTTATTTATTTTTTTATTCAATATATATATATATATATATATATATATATATATATATATATATATATATATATATATATATATATATATATATATATATATACTGAATACAAAAATGTAATAAAAAAATAAATAAAACAATGTTATTTTTTATACATACATTTATTTTTTTCTTTTAATAAAAATAGTATAAAAGTATATAATAAAATAAAAACTAGTTCCTTTTTTTCTTTTGTATACATATTTTGGAAAAATAAAAACACTTATTTTCTTTTTTTAAATATACAAAAACAATATATATATATATATATATATATATATATATATATATATAAATATATATATATATACATATATATAAGAAAACAAAGAAGTGATCTTAACAATTTTTATATATATTTATAAATAGACAAAAAAGTGTTTTTGTTTTTATATATTAAAAAAAAAAAAAGTGTTTTAATTTTTCCAAAATATGTATACAAAAGAAAAAAAGGAACTAGTTTTTATTTTATTATATACTTTTATACTATTTTTATTAAAAGAAAAAATAAATGGTATGCATTTTCCATTCGTTTATATATATATATATATATATATATATATATATATATATATATATATATATATATATATATATATATATATATAAAATAAAATAAAAATTGTTTATTTATTTATTTTGTTAAATATATTTTTTAATTATATATGAAAAAGAACTAAAAAAGGAAAGTGTTTTCCATTTCAGGTCACCTGGCGCCCCCTGCTGGAAGAGCCTGTTGAGGTCCAGCGAGGACGCCCGGGAGTGACTCTTCTGTGGGCGAGGAGGGGGCGTGGGAGGTTGCTCCGCCCTCCTCATGGCGTCCTCCACGGACGTGGACGAGAAAGATCTGCACCACACACCAACTTTTCATCAACAACAAAGTGCAGCCATTTTCATATTTCACTCATTTCAACCAAAACCTTGGTCGGGTCCTAGTCCTGGTCCTGGTGTGCAGGCCCTGAGGAAGAAGAAACTCTTCAGTTTGATCAAGTCCACTTCATCTTGTTTACATCTCTTTTTTGTTGTTGTTTGGGTCGTGGGCGTGGCCTCCTCAGAACAACACGTAAGAAGCCTTTTCATTGGAATGCATCCTTCACAGAGGCCACGCCCACAAGATTCAAGTTGCATCATAAGCAATTTGCCATTAAAACTTGTGTTTGTTTGTTTTTCCCAAATAATTTTGTTTTGTTTGGTTGGATAGAAAGACATTTATCTCCATAACTTCCCAACAAAATGTGCAGGAAGAGGTCTTAATTCATTAATAATTACACCTTTTCCGCAGGTTTTTAGGGAAATATTACAAAGAGCTCATCATTTATAAACACAGAAAATGTTGGAATGTTTTTTACTAGAGATCGACCCATGTGTTTTTTTTTCAGGATTATTATAATCAATATTTGAAGGTGATATTCATTTGCCGAAATAGTGATTTTTTTTAAAGAGGAATATTATATGTCAATAAACATCTGGACAAGGATTTAAGTTGTTTTTAACATTATTTTGTAGTAAAGGTGGGACCAGTAGTGACATAAAGTTTGATGTTGTGTTTAAATTTATCTTCAAAAAACATCAAACACCTTTATTACGTGTGTCTAAGAGGAACATCAACATTTTATTTCTAAATATCTCATGGGAAAATAGGTCAAAATATGACATTTGTCAACATATTTACACAAAGCTAACATTTCAGTTAGCGTCAGTTGATTGAATGACGGTACATGAAACTGGTGGCGCTCTTTTAATGAGCTCACACTCCCGAGTGTTGCGGGCTTGTCGAGCGACGCCATCGTCACAGTGGCGAAACAAAACAAAATGGGACTGGGAGGAGCCAGGAAAGAAGGACAAAAACTGGATTTCCCCGGCCAAAAAGCGAGCACTCCAGGGAGTAGGGAAAAGGGGCGTGGCCGCGTGAGGAGACCGAAGAATAATTCTCGTGACAAGTCAAAAAACGCCGTGTAAGATGTCACAACATATTTGGGGAGAAATATTGACATTTTTATTCTTTATTTAATTTTAAAAATAATTGGTGTTTATTATTTATCGACTTTATTTTTGTACATGATAAATATTAGTATCATAAGTGTTTATTTTGTATCTGCTGATTAGTCATCTTGTCCTTGTAAAAATCAATACTAAAAGGGTCAATACCAATATAAGTCAAAATGCCAAACATCGGTACTGTTTTTACTTTTATATATATATATATATATATATATATATATATATATATATATATATATATATATATATATATATATATATATATATATATACAAACCCCGTTTCCATATGAGTTGGGAAATGGTGTTAGATGTAAATATAAACGGAATACAATGATTTGCAAATCCTTTTCAAGCCATATTCAGTTGAATGCGCTACAAAGACAACATATTTCATGTTCAAACTCATAAACTTTATTTTTTTTTTGCAAATAATAATTAACTTAGAATTTCATGGCTGCAACACGTGCCAAAGTAGTTGGGAAAGGGCATGTTCACCACTGTGTTACATGGCCTTTCCTTTTAACAACACTCAGTAAAGGTTTGGGAACTGAGGAGACACATTTTTGAAGCTTCTCAGGTGGAATTCTTTCCCATTCTTGCTTGATGTACAGCTTAAGTTGTTCAACAGTCCGGGGGTCTCCCTTCTGCTATTTTAGGCTTCATAATGCGCCACACATTTTCAATGGGAGACTACAGGCAGGCCAGTCTAGTACCCGCACTCTTTTACTATGAAGCCACGTTGATGTAAGACGTGGCTTGGCATTGTCCTGCTGAAATAAGCAGGGGCGTCCATGGTAACGTTGCTTGGATGGCAACATATGTTGCTCCAAAAGCTGTATGTACCTTTCAGCATTAATGGTGCCTTCACAGATGTGTAAGTTACCCATGTCTTGGGCACTAATACACCCCCATACCATCACACATGCTGGCTTTTACACTTTGCGCCTAGAACAATCCGGATGGTTCTTTTCCTTTTTGGTCCGGAGGACACGACGTCCACAGTTTCCAAAAACAATTTGAAATGTGGACTCGTCAGACCACAGAACACTTTTACACTTTGTATCAGTCCATCTTAGATGAGCTCTGGCCCAGCGAAGCCGACGGCGTTTCTGGGTGTTGTTGATAAACGGTTTTCGCCTTGCATAGGAGAGTTTTAACTTGCACTTACAGATGTAGCGACCAACTGTAGTTACTGACAGTGGTCTTCTGAAGTGTTCCTGAGCCCATGTGGTGATATCCTTTACACACTGATGTGGCTTGTTGATGCAGTACAGCCTGAGGGATGGAAGGTCACGGGCTTAGCTGCTTACGTGCAGTGATTTCTCCACATTCTCTGAAGCCTTTGATGATATTACGGAGCGTAGATGGTGAAATCCCTAAATTCCTTGCAATAGCTGCTTGAGAAAGGTTTTTCTTAAACTGTTCAACAATTTGCTCAGGCATTTGTTGACAAAGTGGTGACCCTCGCCCCATCCTTGTTTGTGAATGACTGAGCATTTCATGAAATCTACTTTTATACCCAATCATGGCACCCACCTGTTCCCAATTTGCCTGTTCACCTGTGGGATGTTCCAAATAAGTGTTTGATGAGCATTCCTCAACTTTATCAGTATTTATTGCCACCTTTCCCAACTTCTTTGTCACGTGTTGCTGCCATCAAATTATAAAGTTAATGATTATTTGCCAAAAAAAAAAAGTTTATCAGTTTGAGCGTCAAATATGTTGTCTTTGTAGCATATTCAACTGAATATGGCTTGAAAAGGATTTGCAAATCATTGTATTCCGTTTATATTTACATCCAACACCATTTCCCAACTCATATGGAAAAGGGGTTTGTACAATAATATTAGCTACATGAACATTAGCTACATGAACATGTGCTACATGAACATTAGCTACATGAATATTAGCTACATGAACATTAGCTACATGAACATTAGCTACATGAACATTTGCTACATGAACATTAGCTACATGAACATTAGCTACATGAACATTAGCTACATGAACATTTGCTACATGAACATTAGCTACATGAACATTTGCTACATGAACATTAGCTACATGAATATATGCTACATGAACATTTGCTACATGAACATTAGCTACATGAACATTTGCTACATGAACATTAGCTACATGAACATTAGCTACATAAACATTAGCTAGATTAACACTTTCTACATGAACATTAGCTACATGAACATTTGCTATATGAACATTAGATACATGAACATTTGCTACATGAACATTAGCTACATGAACATTAGCTACATGAACATTAGCTACATGAACATTAGATACATGAACATTAACTACATGGACATTAGCTACATGAACATTAGCTACATGAACATTTGCTACATGAACATTAGCTACATAAACATTAGCTACATAAACATTAGCTACATGAACATTAGCTACATGAACATTAGCTACATAAACATTAGCTAGATGAACATTTTCTACATGAACATTAGCTACATGAACATTTGCTATATGAACATTAGCTACATGAACATTAGCTACATGAACATTAGCTACATTAACAATAGCTACATGAACATTAGATACATGAACATTAACTACATGGACATTAGCTACATGAACATTAGCTACATGAACATTTGCTACATGAACATTAGCCACATGAACATTAGATACATGAACATTTGCTACATAATCATTAGCTATGTGAACATTAGATACATGAACATTAGCTACATGAACATTAGCCACATGAACATTAGATACATGAACATTAGCCACATGAACATTAGCTATGTGAACATTAGCTACATGAACATTAGCTACATGAACATATGCTACATGAACATACGCTACATGAACATTAGCTACATGAATATTAGCTACATGAACATTAGCTACATGAACATTAGCTACATGAACATTTGCTACATGAACATTAGCTACATGAACATTAGATACATGAACATTAGCTACATGAACATTTGCTACATGAACATTAGCTACATGAACATTAGCTACATGAACATTAGCTAAAAAGGTCAAAAGGGAGTATTTTTTGGTATAATTTGTTAAAAAAAGACTTAAAATAGTACAGAGTCGATGATTATGACATATCAAGTCAAAAGTATTGGTATCAGTATCGGTTGCATTGACGTGAGTTGTGTGGTCTTCTGTCCTCTGTTGTCCTGTGTGTTTTTAAAAAAAATACATTCTGATGTCTATTTTACTGTTTTAATTGGTTTTACCCTTTAAAAATCGTTCTTAATCATATTTATTTTTTATATTGTCTCTGTATTGGTTTTCTATTCATTTATTCTTTGTTTTTATTCAGTCATTGGTGTAGCATAATATTGTTTTTAATATTGTTTTTAACATGGCTGTGCAGCACTTTGGAAACATTCTTGTTGTGTAAATGTGCTATATAAATAAAGTGGATTGGATTGACGTGGTATCAGATCAACAGCAGCATCACCCAGCTGTATTTATGGAGGGTGATCACGTGGGATGACACACCTGTAAACTTTATTGTCCTCTTATATTGTTTTTTTATTTGCTTTATTTCATCACTTTTATGATGTTTTTCTACTTCTCACATGTTGTCTAAAACTGCAATACAACTTCGATTTTACTGCAATACAACTTCTATGTTCTTACTTGTACACAACAATACTGCTAGTACTATTTATACATTCATATATTTTATTTTAATATCAAATATTTTTTAACAATTTGTTTAGTTTTGTCATTTATATAGTTTCTAATTGAAGTCTTCAGTAAAATGAAGTCATCAATAATAAGATTGTAATAAGATAATAAGATAATAATAAATTAACAATAAGTAGGTAATAATAAGATAATAATGAGAAAATGATAAGATGATATTACAGTGATAATAAGATGATAATAATATGATAAGATAATAAGATGATAATAAGATAATATTAAAATGATGATAAGATATTAATAAGATAATAATAACATGATATTAAGATAAGATAATATAAGATAATAATAAGATTATAATAATTAAGTGATATAAGATGATAATAAGATAATACGATCATAATAAGATGATAAGATGTTAATAAGATAATAATAGGATGATAATAAGATAATAATAAGACAATATTACGATAATATAACATAATAAGATGATGATAATTAGGTGATATAAGATGATAATAAGATAATAATACGATCATAATAAGATGATACAATGTTAATAAGATAATAATAGGCTGATAATAAGATCATAATAAAATAATATTAAGATAATATAAGATATAATAATATAATATTAAGATAACATAAGATAATAATGAGATGATAAGATGATAAGATAATAAGATGCTAATAAGATGATAATAAGATCATATTAAAATAATATTAAGATAATATAAGATAATAATAATGTAATATTAAGATAACATAAGATAATGAGATGAAAAGATACTAATAAGATGCTAATAAGACGACAATAAGATGATTAGATCATAATAAGATGGTAATAAGTTGATATTAAGATAGTAATAAGAAGATAAGATGATAATAAGATAATATTATGATAATACAACATAATAATGAGGTAATAATAAGATAACAATAAGATAATATTAAGATAATAATATGATGATACGATTATAATAAGATAATATTAAGGTAATATAAGATAATTAGATGATAAGATATAAAAAAATAATAAGAGATAATAAGCTACTATTAGGATAATAGTAATATAATAAGATGATAATAAAATAATAATAAGATATATTAAGATAATATAAGATAATTATAAGTTGATAAAATGATACCAATATAATAAGACAATAAGAAGGTAATATTAAGATAATAAAATAGGATGATAATAAGACAATAATAAGATAATATTAAGACAATATAAGATAATATTAATAAGATAAGATAATAAGATGATAATAAGATAATATTAAGGTAATGTAAAAAAAAAAAAGATACGATGACAATAAGATAATAATAAGATAGGATGACAATAGGATAATAATAACAAGATAATATAATATTAAGATAATAAGACAATAAGAAGAAGATAGGATGACAATAAGATAATAATAATAAGATACGATGATAATAAGATAATAAGAAGAAGATAGGATGACAATAATATAATAATATAATATTAAGATAATAAGACAATAAGAAGAAGATAGGATGACAATAAGATAATAATATAATATTAAGATAATAAGACAATAAGAAGAAGATAGGATGACAATAAGATAATAATAACAAGATAATAATATCATATTAAGATAATAAGACAATAAGAAGAAGATAGGATGACAATAAGATAATAATAATAAGATAAGATGATAATAAGTGTAAGTAGTTGTGCAGGTGTACCTAATGAAGAGTCCAGAGAGCACATGTTTAGAAGGTGATGATGTAATGACAAACTAGCAGCTATAAAAATGTTTTTAAAGACTTCCTGAAAGTGCAACGGCAGCATCTGATTGGTCAGTCACACATCTTTGATTTTATTGGTTCAACAATTAACTTCCATGGATGATTGACAGCTTCCTATCATGTTATTCACCTTTCATCTTCTGCTCACAACATTTCCTGTTCCTGCGCGTCCTTCACATCAACCAACCTTGCCCAGGTGTTTGCTCCTGGTTAATGATTACACCTGCAGCAGTGCTACACTACACTACACTACACTTCTTCTTTGACTTTCAGACATGCTGGACAAGTGGACCTTCCTGCTCTGTCTGGTGCCTTCACTGGCACAGGACCTCTGCACGCCAGGTAAGGACCACACCTGGCACCTGACACATGACACCTCACACCTGACACCTCACACATGGCACCTGACACCTGGCACCTGACACCTGGCAGCTGACACAGACAGCTGACACCTGGCAGCTGACAGCTGACACCTGACACAGACAGCTGACACCTGACACAGACAGCTGACACCTGACACAGACAGCTGACACCTCACACCTGGCACCTGACACCTGACACAGACAGCTGACACCTGGCAGATGACACCTGACAGCTGACACCTGGCAGCTGACACCTTGCAGCTGACACCTTTTACCTGGCACCTGACACCTCACACCTGGCACCTTACACCTGACACAGACAGCTGACACCTTATACCTGGCACCTGACACCTCACACCTGGCACCTTACACCTGACACAGACAGCTGACACCTTATACCTGGCACCTGACACCTCACACCTGGCACCTTACACAGACAGCTGACACCTGGCAGCTGACACCTTACATCTGGCACCTGACACCTTACACCTGGCCCCCAACATCTGACCCCTGGCACCTGGCAGCTAGCAGCTGACATCTGACCCCTGGCACCTGGCCCCTGATGTGACAACAGTCACTCCACACACCAGCTCATTATATGTCAACTAAACTGCTTTTACACCACTAAATGTCAAATAACTCTTTTTATACCACTAATTATGTCAAATAACTCTTTTTATACCATTAAATATGTAAAATACCCATTTTTTATACGTATAATTATGTCAAATAACTCTTTATACCATTAAATGTGTCAAATAACTCTTTTTACAAATGTGTCAAATAACTGTTTTTATACCATTGAATGTGTCAAACATCTCTTTCTATACCAATAAATATGTCAAATAACTTTTTATACCATCAAATGTTTCAAATTACTCTTTTTTCACACCATTGAATGTGTAAAATAACTCTTTTTACACCATTAAATATGTAAAATACCTCTTTTTTATACCTATAATTATGTCAAATAACTCTTTATACCATTAAATGTGTCAAATAACTCTTTTTACAAATGTGTCAAATAACTGTTTTTATACCATTGAATGTGTCAAACATCTCTTTTTATACCAATAAATGTGTCAAATAACTGTTTTTATACCATTAAATGTGTCAAACATCTCTTTTTATACCAATAAATATGTCAAATAACTTTTTATACCATCAAATGTTTCAAATTACTCTTTTTTTCACACCATTGAATGTGTCAAATAACTCTTTTTACACCACTAAATGTGTCAAAATAACTCTTTTTATACCATTGAATGTGTCAAATAACTCTTTTTATACCATTAAATATGTAAAATACCCATTTTTTATACCTATAATTATGTCAAATAACTCTTTATACCATTAAATGTGTCAAATAACTCTTTTTACAAATGTGTCAAATAACTGTTTTTATACCATTGAATGTGTCAAACATCTCTTTTTATACCAATAAATATGTCAAATAAGTTTTTATACCATCAAATGTTTCAAATTACTCTTTTTTCACACCATTGAATGTGTCAAATAACTCTTTTTACACCACTAAATGTGTAAAATACCTCTTTTTTATACCTATAATTATGTCAAATAACTCTTTATAACATTAAATGTGTCAAATAACTCTTTTTACAAATGTGTCAAATAACTGTTTTTATACCATTAAATGTGTCAAACATCTCTTTTTATACCAATAAATATGTCAAATAACTTTTTATACCATCAAATGTTTCAAATTACTCTTTTTTCACACCATTCAATGTGTCAAATAACTCTTTTTATACCATTTAATGTGTCAAATAATTTTTATGTTTGATGATGTTCAATGTTTGATGATGTTTATGTTTGATGATGTTTATATTTGATGTTTGTTTGATGATGTTAATGTTTGATGATGTTCAATATTTGATTATTTTTATGTTTGATTATGTTCAATGTTTATGTTTGATGATGTTTATATTCAATGTTTATGTTTGATGATGTTCAATATTTGATGATGTTCAATGTTTGATGATGTTTATGTTTGATGGTATTTATGTTTGATGATGTTTCATCTTTGATGACGTTTATGTTTGATGTTTGTTTGACGATGTTAAATGTTAGATGACGTTTATGTTTGATGTGTGTGTTTGATAATGTTTGTTGACGTTTAATGTTTGATGATGTTTATGTTTGATGATGTTTAATTATGTTTATGTTTGATGATGTTGATGTTTGATGATGTTGATGTTTGATGATGTTTAATGTTTGATGATGTTTATGTTTGATGACATTTACGTTTGATGATGTTTATATTTGATGTTTATATTCAATGTTTAATGATTTGATGATGTTTATGTTTGAAGATGTTAAATGTTTGATGACGTTTATGTTTGATGATGTTTATATTCAATGTTTATGTTTGATGATGTTAATGTTTGAGGATGTTTATGTTTGATGATGTTTATATTCGGTGTTTATGTTTGATGATGTTCAATGTTTGATGATGTTTATGTTTGATGATGTTAAATGTTTGATGATGTTTAATGTTTGATGATGTTTATGTTTGATGATGTTTAATGTTTGATGTTTATGTTTGATGACATTTATGTTTGATGACGTTTATATTTCATTATGTTAATGTTTTTGAAATGTTCAGAGTTTGTGTTTGATGATATTTATGTTTGATGTTTCATCTTTGATGAGGTTTATGTTTGATGTTTGTTTGATGATGTTAAATGTTTGAGACGTTTATGTTTGATTATGTTTGTTTGATGATGTTTAATGATGTTTATGTTTGATGATGTGTAATGTTTGATGATGTTTATATTTGATGATGTTTACGTTTGATGATGTTTATATTTGATGATGTTCTTATTCGTTGTTTAATTTATTGATGATGTTTATGTTTGATGATGTTACAAACCCTGTTTCCATATGAGTTGGGAAATGGTGTTAGATGTAAATATAAACGGAATACAATGATTTGCAAATCCTTTTCAAGCCATATTCAGTTGAATATGCTACAAAGACAACATATTTCATGTTCAAACTCAAACTTTTTTTGTTGCAAATAATCATTAACTTTAGAATTTGATGGCAGCAACACGTGCCAAAGAAGTTGGGAAAGGTGGCAATAAATACTGATAAAGTTGAGGAATGCTCATCAAACACTTATTTGGAACATCCCACAGGTGAACAGGCAAATTGGGAACAGGTGGGTGCCATGATTGGGTATAAAAGTAGATTTCATGAAATGCTCAGTCATTCACAAACAAGGATGGGGCGAGGGTCACCACTTTGTCAACAAATGCCTGAGCAAATTGTTGAACAGTTTAAGAAAAACCTTTCTCAACCAGCTATTGCAAGGAATTTAGGGATTTCACCATCTACGCTCCGTAATATCATCAAAGGGTTCAGAGAATCTGGAGAAATCACTGCACATAAGCAGCTAAGCCCGTCACCTTCCATCCCTCAGGCGGTACTGCATCAACAAGCCACATCAGTGTGTAAAGGATATCACCACATGGGCTCAGTAACACTTCAGAAAACCACTGTCAGTAACTACAGTTGGTCGCTACATCTGTAAGTGCAAGTTAAAAAAACTCTCCTATGCAAGGCGAAAACCGTTTATCAACAACACCCAGAAACGCCGTCGGCTTCACTGGGCCTGAGCTCATCTAAGATGGACTGATACAAAGTGGAAAAGTGTTCTGTGGTCTGACGAGTCCACATTTCAAATTGTTTTTGGAAACTGTGGACGTTGTGTCCTCCGGACCAAAGAGGAAAAGAACCATCCGGATTGTTCTAGGCGCAAAGTGTAAAAGGCAGCATGTGTGATGGTATGGGGGTGTATTAGTGCCCAAGACATGGGTAACTTACACATCTGTGAAGGCGCCATTAATGCTGAAAGGTACATACAGCTTTTGGAGCAACATATGTTGCCATCCAAGCAACGTTACCATGGACGCCCCTGCTTATTTCAGCAAGACAATGCCAAGCCATGTGTTGCAACAGCGTGGCTTCATAGTAAAAGAGTGCGGGTACTAGACTGGCCTGCCTGTAGTCTCCCATTGAAAATGTGTGGCGCATTATGAAGCCTAAAATAGCAGAAGGGAGACCCCCGGACTGTTGAACAACTTAAGCTGTACATCAAGCAAGAATGGGAAAGAATTCCACTTCAAAAATGTGTCTCCTCAGTTCCCAAACCTTTACTGAGTGTTGTTAAAAGGAAAGGCCATGTAACACAGTGGTGAACATGCCCTTTCCCAATTACTTTGGCACGAGTTGCAGCCATGAAATTTTAAGTTAATTATTATTTGCAAAAAAAAAAAAAAAAGTTTATGAGTTTGAACATGAAATATGTTGTCTTTGTAGCATATTCAACTGAATATGGCTTGAAAAGGATTTGCAAATCATTGTATTCCGTTTATATTTACATCTAACACCATTTCCCAACTCATATGGAAACGGGGTTTGTAAATGTTTGATGACATTTATGTTTGATGAAGTTTATGTCTGATGATGTTTATATTTAATGATGTTTACATTTGATGATGTTTATATTTTAGGTTTGTTTAATGTTTGATGATGTTTATGCTTGATGATATTTTTGTTTGATGATGTTAAATGTTTGAGGATGTTTGATGACGTTTATGTTTGATGATGTTTATGTTTGATGTTTAATTATTTGATGATGTTTATGTTTGATGATGTTAAATGTTTGATTACATTTATTTTTTAGGTTTATGTTTGACAATGTTTATGTTTGATGATGTTTATATTTGATGATGTTTATGTTTGATGAGGTTTATGTTTGATGATGTTTAATTATTTGATGTTTAATGATGTGTATGTTTGATGATGTTAAATGTTTGATGAGGTTTATGTTTGATGATGTTTATGTTTAATGATGTTAAATGTTTGATGATGTTTATGTTTGATGATGTTTATATTTGATGATGTTTATCTTTGATGATGTTTATGTTTGATGAGGTTTATGTTTGATGATGTTAAATGTGTGATGATGTTTATGTTTGATGTTTATATTTGATTATGTTTATCTTTGATGATGTTTATGTTTGATGATGTTTATGTTTGATGATGTTTAATTATTTGATGTTTAATGATGTTAAATGTCTGATGACGTTTATGTTTAATGTTTATGTTTGATGATGTTTAATGTTTGCAGGTGCTTCAGATGGATACAAAGTGCGACTCAGCATCCAAACAGCTCTGGGAGATGATGCGGTGTGTGATTGTGATTTATGCAAATTAGTTAGGTTATTAATGTGTAATAATGGCAGCTAATATAATATATTCATCCATCCATCCATTTTCTACCGCTTGTCCCTTTTGTAATGTTATATGTAATAAGTCATATGACATGTTGTGTACTATGCTATATGTAATGTCATATGATAGATGTATGTAACATGTTATGTTCTATGTCATAAATATGTTTGTTATATATAATCCGTTATGTTCTATGTTGGTGTCATTTCAGTATGTTTGGAACCCGAATGAGATGTTTCTGTTCAGAGCCTCGCTGGCTTTTGCTATGAGGAACCATTTTGATGGAGAAGACTTCCAGTAAGAATTAATCATTTGTAAAATTATTGTTTCCCTCCATGAGTGCCAGACATGTTTTGTTATTGTTTTCAGAGTGTCCAACATCCTGGTGTGTGAGGAAACACTCCGTGTGTCCTTCTGGTTTGTGGTCACGTTGCCTGGCAACACCTCACACCTGCTGGATAGAGAGCAGGTGCAAATGGCTGTCAGGTGACCTCATACCTTTTTTATTACTATGTTTTTATGTCCATCTCATATTTTACATCATGTGACCTCATACCTTTTTTATTATTATGTTTTTATATCTAGCTCATATTCTACATCATGTGACCTCATACCTTTTTTATTATTATGTCTTTATGTCCATCTCATATTTTACATTAGGTGACCTCATACCTTTTTTATTATTATGTTTTTATGTCCATCTCATATTTTACATCAGGTGACCTCATACCTTTTTTATTATTATGTTTTTATGTCCATCTCATATTTTACATCAGGTGACCTCATACCTTTTTTATTATTATGTTTTTATGTCCATCTCATATTTTACATCAGGTGACCTCATACCTTTTTTATTATGTTTTTATGTCCATCTCATATTTTACATCAGGTGACCTCATACCTTTTTTATTATGTTTTTATATCCATCTCATATTTTACATCAGGTGACCTCATACCTTTTTATTACTATGTTTTTATATCTATGTCATATTCTACATTAGGTGACCTTGTTTAGCTGCACCTAAAGTATCTTACAACAAGATGGCAGTAGCTGCATGTGAAGTATCTTACAACAAGATGGCAGTAGCTACATGTGAAGTATCTTACAACAATATGGCAGTAGCTGCATGTGAAGTGTCTTACAACAGGATGGCAGTAGCTGCATGTGAAGTATCTTACAACAAGATGGCAGTAGCTGCATGTGAAGTATCTTACAACAAGATGGCAGTAGCTGCATGTGAAGTATCTTACAACAAGATGGCAGTAGCTGCATGTGAAGAATCTTACAACAAGATGGCAGTAGCTGCATGTGAAGAATCTTACAACAAGATGGCAGTAGCTGCATGTGAAGTATCTTACAACAAGATGGCAGTAGCTGCATGTGAAGTATCTTACAACAAGATGGCAGTAGCTGCATGAGAAGTATCTTACAACAAGATGGCAGTAGCTGCATGTGAAGTATCTTACAACAAGATGGCAGTAGCTGCATGTGAAGTATCTTACAACAAGATGGCAGTAGCTGCATGTGAAGTATCTTACAACAAGATGGCAGTAGCTGCATGAGAAGTATCTTACAACAAGATGGCAGTAGCTGCATGTGAAGTATCTTACAACAAGATGGCAGTAGCTGCATGAGAAGTGTCTTACAACAAGATGGCAGTAGGTGCATGTGAAGTATCTTACAACAAGATGGCAATAACTGCATGTGAAGTATCTTACAACAAGATGGCAGTAGCTGCATGTGAAGTATCTTACAACAAGATGGCAGTAGCTGCATGTGAAGTATCTTACAACAAGATGGCAGTAGCTGCATGAGAAGTATCTTACAACAAGATGGCAGTAGCTGCATGTGAAGTATCTTACAACAAGATGGCAGTAGCTGCATGAGAAGTATCTTACAACAAGATGGCAGTAGCTGCATGTGAAGTATCTTACAACAAGATGGCAGTAGCTGCATGTGAAGTATCTTACAACAAAATGGCAGTAGCTGCATGAGAAGTATCTTACAACAAGATGGCAGTAGCTGCATGTGAAGTATCTTACAACAAGATGGCAGTAGCTGCATGAGAAGTATCTTACAACAAGATGGCAATAACTGCATGTGAAGTATCTTACAACAAGATGGCAGTAGCTGCATGAGAAGTATCTTACAACAAGATGGCAGTAGCTGCATGTGAAGTATCTTACAACAAGATGGCAGTAGCTGCATGAGAAGTATCTTACAACAAGATGGCAGTAGCTGCATGTGAAGTATCTTACAACAAGATGGCAGTAGCTGCATGAGAAGTATCTTACAACAAGATGGCAGTAGCTGCATGTGAAGTATCTTACAACAAGATGGCAGTAGCTGCATGTGAAGTATCTTACAACAAGATGGCAGTAGCTGCATGAGAAGTATCTTACAACAAGATGGCAGTAGCTGCATGTGAAGTATCTTACAACAAGATGGCAGTAGCTGCATGTGAAGTATCTTACAACAAAATGGCAGTAACTGCATGAGAAGTATCTTACAACAAGATGGCAGTAGCTGCATGAGAAGTATCTTACAACAAGATGGCAATAACTGCATGTGAAGTATCTTACAACAAGATGGCAGTAGCTGCATGAGAAGTATCTTACAACAAGATGGCAATAACTGCATGTGAAGTATCTTACAACAAGATGGCAGTAGCTGCATGTGAAGTATCTTACAACAAGATGGCAGTAGCTGCATGAGAAGTATCTTACAACAAGATGGCAGTAGCTGCATGAGAAGTATCTTACAACAAGATGGCAGTAGCTGCATGTGAAGTATCTTACAACAAGATGGCAATAACTGCATGTGAAGTATCTTAAAACAAGATGGCAGTAGCTGCATGTGAAGTATCTTACAACACGATGGCAGTAGCTGCATGTGAAGTATCTTACAACAAGATGGCAGTAGCTGCATGAGAAGTATCTTACAACAAGATGGCAGTAGCTGCATGTGAAGTATCTTACAACAAGATGGCAGTAGCTGCATGTGAAGTATCTTACAACAAGATGGCAGTAGCTGCATGTGAAGTGTCTTACAACAAGATGGCAGTAGCTGCATGTGAAGTATCTTACAACAGGATGGCAGTAGCTGCATGAGAAGTTTCTTACAACAGGATGGCAGTAGCTGCATGTGAAGTATCTTACAACAAGAGGGCAGTAGCTGCATGTGAAGTGTCTTACAACAAGATGACAGTAGCTGCATGTGACGTATCTTACAACAAGATGGCAGTAGCTGCATGTGAAGTATCTTACAACAAGATGGCAGTAGCTGCATGTGACGTATCTTACAACAAGATGGCAGTAGCTGCATGTGAAGTGTCTTACAACAAGATGACAGTAGCTGCATGTGACGTATCTTACAACAAGATGGCAGTAGCTGCATGTAAAGTATCTTACAAGATGGCAGTAGCTGCATTTGAAAAATAATACATTTCAAGTATCTTACAACAGGATGGCAGTAGCTTCATGTAAAGTATTATAGATAGATAGATAGATAGATAGATAGATAGATAGATAGATAGATAGATAGATAGATAGATAGAACTTTATTGATTCCTTCAGGAGAGTTCAGTAGCTGCATGAGGATTACATTACATCATTGTCATTACATTATCATCATCAATACATCATCATCACCATCATTACATCATCATCATCATTAATACATAATCATCGCCATCGTTACATCATCATCATTACATCATCACCATCATTATATCATCACCATCACTATCATCATTATTATTGCATCATCATTGCCATTGTTACATCATCAATACATAATCATCATCATTATTACATCGCCATTGTTACATCATCATCATTACATCATCAATACATCATCATCATTACATCATCATCATCAATACATCATCACATTATCATCATCATTTATACATCAATATCATCATTTATACATCATCACCATTAATACATCATTATATCATCACCGTCATTACATCATCATCATCATCATTACATCATCATCATCATCTTCTTCTTCTTCACCTTCATCACACAGGAAGTCGAGGAGCCGCATCAACAGCGCCTTCCTGCTGACGGACAGAACGCTGGAGTTTGTTGGCATCGCGCCCACGCTGGCGGCGCCCGTGCTGCCTGACACGCCCCCCTGGCTCATCGCCTTCGGGGTGGTGATGGGCGCCGTGGGGGCCGCCTTCGTGGTCCTGCTCGCCTTCTCCGCCGTGCAGAAGAGGCGGTAAGCGAAACCTTTGTTTGTCACCACATCGCCACCTACTGTCCTCTAATGCACACTACAACCTTTTATCACCACCTACTGTCCTCTAATGCACACTACAACCTTTTATCGCCACCTACTGTCCTCTTATGCACACTACAACCTTTTATCACCACCTACTGTCCTCTAATGCACACTACAACCTTTTATCGCCACCTACTGTCCTCTTATGCACACTACAACCTTTTATCACCACCTACTGTCCTCTAATGCACACTACAACTTTTTATCGCCACCTACTGTCCTCTAATGCCCACTACAACCTTTTATCGCCACCTACTGTCCTCTAATGCACACTACAACCTTTTATCACCACCTACTGTCCTCTAATGCACACTACAACCTTTTATCGCCACCTACTGTCCTCTTATGCACACTACAACCTTTTATCGCCACCTACTGTCCTCTAATGCACACTACAACCTTTTATCACCACCTACTGTCCTCTAATGCACACTACAACCTTTTATCACCACCTACTGTCCTCTAATGCACACTACAACCTTTTATCACCACCTACTGTCCTCTAATGCACACTACAACCTTTTATCGCCACCTACTGTCCTCTTATGCACACTACAACCTTTTATCGCCACCTACTGTCCTCTAATGCACACTACAACCTTTTATCACCACCTACTGTCCTCTAATGCACACTACAACCTTTTATCACCACCTACTGTCCTCTAATGCACACTACAACCTTTTATCACCACCTACTGTCCTCTAATGCACACTACAACCTTTTATCACCACCTACTGTCCTCTAATGCACACTACAACCTTTTATCGCCACCTACTGTCCTCTAATGCACACTACAACCTTTTATCGCCACCTACTGTCCTCTAATGCACACTACAACCTTTTATCGCCACCTACTGTCCTCTTATGCACACTACAACCTTTTATCGCCACCTACTGTCCTCTAATGCACACTACAACCTTTTATCACCACCTACTGTCCTCTAATGCACACTACAACCTTTTATCACCACCTACTGTCCTCTAATGCACACTACAACCTTTTATCACCACCTACTGTCCTCTAATGCACACTACAACCTTTTATCGCCACCTACTGTCCTCTAATGCACACTACAACCTTTTATCGCCACCTACTGTCCTCTAATGCACACTACAACCTTTTATCGCCACCTACTGTCCTCTAATGCACACTACAACCTTTTATCGCCACCTACTGTCCTCTAATGCACACTACAACCTTTTATCGCCACCTACTGTCCTCTAATGCACACTACAACCTTTTATCACCACCTACTGTCCTCTAATGCACACTACAACCTTTTATCGCCACCTACTGTCCTCTTATGCACACTACAACCTTTTATCGCCACCTACTGTCCTCTAATGCACACTACAACCTTTTATCACCACCTACTGTCCTCTAATGCACACTACAACCTTTTATCACCACCTACTGTCCTCTAATGCACACTACAACCTTTTATCGCCACCTACTGTCCTCTTATGCACACTACAACCTTTTATCGCCACCTACTGTCCTCTAATGCACACTACAACCTTTTATCACCACCTACTGTCCTCTAATGCACACTACAACCTTTTATCACCACCTACTGTCCTCTAATGCACACTACAACCGTTTGGCCCTCATCGCCATGACAACGTGTTTTGTTTACGTTGTGCAGAAACAAGAAGACAAAGACGGAGGACACGGAGGACACGGAGGACAACGAGAAAACTCTGGGAAACGGAAGCGCCCGGCAGGACGCAGGGGGCGTGTCTAACACAGGGGGCGTGTCTAACGTGTCCTTCTTGGAGGACGAGCGAGTCACACACATGTGATCCTGGGACGTGACTCAAACATTTTATTTTCCCACATTCGTCACTCAAAAGTCAGAATGCTCCTTCGTCAACTGCATGTTAACGCTAGGATGCTAACTTTTTGTCCCTAATTTCACAGCCTTAACTTGGTAGGTGACACATGCTAACTGCTGGTATGCTAACTTTATTTTGTTAATTTTGTCACCAGTTATTAGTTAATGCTTCACATATGCTAACTGTTTTAGCCAATTTTGCTGCCATACACCTCACAGTCACACATATTAACTGTTAGCATGTTTACATAAACATGGTAAAATGCTAACATTAGCGTGCTAAATTTTTCAGCCGTACACCTCAGAGACATATGCTTTGGTACGTGACACTTAGTAACTATTAGCATGCTAATATTAGCATTAGCTTTTTTTTGTTAATTTTGCTGCTGTACATAATTCATATAGTCATATAATTTGGTACGTCAGACATGCTACCTGTTAAAATGTTAACGTTAGCATGCTAGCATGCTAACATTGGCATGTTAAATATTTTACACAGTTTTGCTGATGTACACATCAAGTCTATAAAACGTAGTACTTGACACATATTAACTGTTAGCATGTTGACATTAACATGATAACATGCTAACATTAGCGTGCTAACTTTTTCAGCCGTACACCTCAGTCATATGCCTTGGCACGTGACACTTCGTAACTATTAGCACGCTAACATTAGCATGCTAGCTTTTTTAGTTAATGTTGCTGCTGTACATAATTCATATAGTAATATCATTTGGTACGTCAGACATGCTACCTGTTAAAATGTCAATGTTAGCATGCTAGCATTGGCATGCTAAATATTTTACAAAGTTTTGCTGATGTACACATCAAGTCTATAAAACGTAGTACTTGACACATATTAACTGTTAGCATGTTGACATTAACATGATAACATGCGCGTGCTAACTTTTTCAGCCAATTTTTCAGCCGTACACCTCAGAGTCCTATGCCTTGGTACGTGACACTTAGTAACTATTAGCATGCTAGCTTTTTTTTTGGTTAATGTTGCTGCTGTACATAATTCATATAGTAATATAATTTGGTAAGTGACACATGCTACCTGTTAGAATGCTAACGTTAGCACTCCATCATGCTAAAATTAGCATGTTAAATATTTTAGACAGTTTTGCTGAAGTACACATCAAGTCATAAGAGTTAGTACTTGACACATATTAACTGTTAGCATGTTTACATAAACATGATAAAATGCTAACATTAGCATACTAACTTTTTCAGCCTTACACCTCAGAGTCATATGCCTTGGTACGTGACACTTAGTAACTATTAGCATGCTAATATTAGCATGCTAGCTTTTTTTGTTAGTTTTGCTGCTGTACATAATTCATATAGTATTGTAATTTGGTGCGTGAGACATGCTACCTGTTAGAATGTTAACGTTAGCACTCCATCATGCTAAAATTAGCATGTTCATTTTCTTAGCCAGTTTTGCCGATGTACACATGAAGTCATAAAAGTTAGTACTTGACACATATTAACAGTTAGCATGTTTACATAAAAATGATAAAATGCTAACATTAGCATGCTAACTTTTTCAGCCGTACACCTCAGAGTCATATGCCTTGGTACGCGACACTTAGTAACTCTTAGCACGCTAAAATTAGCATGCCAGCTTTTTTAGCTAATGTTGCTGCTGTACATAATTCATATGGTCATATAATTTGGTAAGTGACACATGCTACCTGGTAGAATGCTAACGTTAGCATGCTAGCGCGCTAACATTAGCATGTACATTTTTTCAGCCAGTTTTGCTAATATTAGCATGTTAGCTTTTAAATAAAAATTATTATTGTTCTAATGACGGTGAAATATGTCATTTTTTAAATAGATTTAGTATTAATTACGCTTTTTCACACACTCAGCATTAACACAAAATTTCTCCTGCATATTGTAGTTATTATTATTGTTTTAATGACGGTGAAAAATGGCATTAAAAAAAAAAAGAATTTAGTATTAATAAAAAAAATATGTGTGTAAATGTTTGACGTAAATCATTTAAATCTACCCTGACATGAATGAGAAAGGAAAATGAAGAATTATTGTTTTTACTTTGCATTTTTAATGGAGCAGCTATGAATTAAATGGGTTATTATTATCCTGTTTTTGTTGTTATCATGACACACATTTGCATGTAAACAACAACTTTGTACAGCAATATCAATATTTGTACTTTTTGTGACATTTCACAAATTAAAATAAGTTTGATGACAGTAAAACACTTTTATTGTCCTGCTGCAGTACCTTAAATGCCAGCAGATGGCAGAATTGTATTCTGAGTCTATTATTGTCTTGACAGCCAATAATGACGTCTTCATAAACACTATGCGTTTGTTTCTGGTCACGTGATCAGAACCTGGGCGTGTTTTCTTTCATTTAAACTGTTTATTAAAATGATACTATAGATGTCAACATTGTGTATGTGCTGAAATATTCATTTATGATTGTTTATCAAAATATAACTATAGATGTCAACATTTTGTATGTGCTGAAAGATTAATTTATGATTGTTTATCAAAATATAACTATAGATGTCAACATTGTGTACGTGCTGATTCATTTATGATTGTTTATCAAAATATAACTAAAAATGTCAACATTGTGTACGTGCTGATTCATTTATGATAGTTCATCAAAATATAACTATGGATGTCAACATTGTGTACGTGCTGAAATATTCATTTATGATTGTTTATCAAAATATAACTATAGATGTCAACATTGTGTATGTGCTGAAATATTAATTTATGATTGTTTATCAAAATATAACTATAGATGTCAACATTGTGTATGTGCTGAAATATTCATTTATGATTGTTTATTCAAATATAACTATAGATGTCAACATTGTGTATGTGCTGAAATATTCATTTATGATTGTTTATCAAAATATAACTATAGATGTCAACATTGCGTACGTGCTGAAATATTCATTTATGATTGTTTATCAAAATATAACTATAGATGTCAACATTGTGTACGTGCTGAAATATTCATTTATGATTGTTTATGAAAATATAACTATAGATGTCAACATTGTGTACGTGCTGAAATATTCATTTATGATTGTTTATCAAAATATAACTATAGATGTCAACATTGTGTACGTGCTGAAATATTCATTTATGATTGTTTATCAAAATATAACTATAGATGTCAACATTGTGTATGTGCTGAAATATTCATTTATGATTGTTTATCAAAATATAACTATAGATGTCAACATTGCGTACGTGCTGAAATATTCATTTATGATTGTTTATCAAAATATAACTATAGATGTCAACATTGTGTACGTGCTGAAATATTCATTTATGATTGTTTATCAAAATATAACTATAGATGTCAACATTGTGTATGTGCTGAAATATTCATTTATGATTGTTTATCAAAATATAACTATAGATGTCAACATTGTGTACGTGCTGAAATATTCATTTATGATTGTTTATGAAAATATAACTATAGATGTCAACATTGTGTACGTGCTGAAATATTCATTTATGATTGTTTATGAAAATATAACTAGATGTCAACATTGTGTACGTGCTGAAATATTCATTTATGATTGTTTATCAAAATATAACTATAGATGTCAACATTGTGTACATGCTGAAATATTCATTTATGATTGTTTATTCAAATATAACTATAGATGTCAACATTGTGTATGTGCTGAAATATTCATTTATGATTGTTTATCAAAATATAACTATAGATGTCAACATTGTGTACGTGCTGAAAGATTCATTTATGATTGTTTATCAAAATATAACTAAAAATGTCAACATTGTGTACGTGCTGATTCATTTATGATAGTTCATCAAAATATAACTATGGATGTCAACATTGTGTACGTGCTGAAATATTAATTTATGATTGTTTATCAAAATATAACAAAAAATGTCAACATTGTGTACGTGCTGAAATATTCATTTATGATTGTTTATCAAAATATAACTATAGATGTCAACATTGTGTACGTGCTGAAATATTCATTTATGATTGTTTATTCAAATATAACTATAGATGTCAACATTGTGTATGTGCTGAAATATTCATTTATGATTGTTTATGAAAATATAACTGTAGATGTCAACATTGTGTACGTGCTGAAATATTCATTTATGATTGTTTATCAAAATATAACTATAGATGTCAACATTGTGTACGTGCTGATTCATTTATGATAGTTCATCAAAATATAACTATGGATGTCAACATTGTGTACTTGCTGAAATATTCATTTATGATTGTTTATCAAAATATAACTATAGATGTCAACATTGTGTACGTGCTGAAATATTCATTTATGATTGTTTATCAAAATATAACTATAGATGTCAACATTGTGTATGTGCTGAAATATTCATTTATGATTGTTTATCAAAATATAACTATAGATGTCAACATTGTGTACGTGCTGAAATATTCATATATGATTGTTTATCAAAATATAACTATAGATGTCGACATTGTGTACGTGCTGAAATATTCATTTATGATTGTTTATCAAAATATAACTATAGATGTCAACATTGTGTACGTGCTGATTCATTTATGATAGTTCATCAAAATATAACTATGGATGTCAATATTGTGTACTTGCTGAAATATTCATTTATGATTGTTTATCAAAATATAACTATAGATGTCAACATTGTGTACGTGCTGAAATATTCATTTATGATTGTTTATCAAAATATAACTATAGATGTCAACATTGTGTATGTGCTGAAATATTCATTTATGATTGTTTATCAAAATATAACTATAGATGTCAACATTGCGTACGTGCTGAAATATTCATATATGATTGTTTATCAAAATATAACTATAGATGTCGACATTGTGTACGTGCTGAAATATTCATTTATGATTGTTTATGAAAATATAACTAGATGTCAACATTGTGTACGTGCTGATTCATTTATGATAGTTCATCAAAATATAACTATGGATGTCAACATTGTGTACGTGCTGAAATATTCATTTATGATTGTTTATCAAAATATAACTATAGATGTCAACATTGCGTACGTGCTGAAATATTCATTTATGATTGTTTATCAAAATATAACTATAGATGTCAACATTGTGTACGTGCTGAAATATTCATTTATGATTGTTTATGAAAATATAACTATAGATGTCAACATTGTGTACGTGCTGAAATATTCATTTATGATTGTTTATCAAAATATAACTATAGATGTCAACATTGTGTACGTGCTGAAATATTCATTTATGATTGTTTATCAAAATATAACTATAGATGTCAACATTGTGTATGTGCTGAAATATTCATTTATGATTGTTTATGAAAATATAACTATAGATGTCAACATTGTGTACGTGCTGAAATATTCATTTATGATTGTTTATCAAAATATAACTATAGATGTCAACATTGTGTACGTGCTGAAATATTCATTTATGATTGTTTATCAAAATATAACTATAGATGTCAACATTGTGTATGTGCTGAAATATTCATTTATGATTGTTTATCAAAATATAACTATAGATGTCAACATTGCGTACGTGCTGAAATATTCATTTATGATTGTTTATCAAAATATAACTATAGATGTCAACATTGTGTACGTGCTGAAATATTCATTTATGATTGTTTATCAAAATATAACTATAGATGTCAACATTGTGTATGTGCTGAAATATTCATTTATGATTGTTTATCAAAATATAACTATAGATGTCAACATTGTGTACGTGCTGAAATATTCATTTATGATTGTTTATGAAAATATAACTATAGATGTCAACATTGTGTACGTGCTGAAATATTCATTTATGATTGTTTATGAAAATATAACTAGATGTCAACATTGTGTACGTGCTGAAATATTCATTTATGATTGTTTATCAAAATATAACTATAGATGTCAACATTGTGTACATGCTGAAATATTCATTTATGATTGTTTATTCAAATATAACTATAGATGTCAACATTGTGTATGTGCTGAAATATTCATTTATGATTGTTTATCAAAATATAACTATAGATGTCAACATTGTGTACGTGCTGAAAGATTCATTTATGATTGTTTATCAAAATATAACTAAAAATGTCAACATTGTGTACGTGCTGATTCATTTATGATAGTTCATCAAAATATAACTATGGATGTCAACATTGTGTACGTGCTGAAATATTAATTTATGATTGTTTATCAAAATATAACAAAAAATGTCAACATTGTGTACGTGCTGAAATATTCATTTATGATTGTTTATCAAAATATAACTATAGATGTCAACATTGTGTACGTGCTGAAATATTCATTTATGATTGTTTATTCAAATATAACTATAGATGTCAACATTGTGTATGTGCTGAAATATTCATTTATGATTGTTTATGAAAATATAACTGTAGATGTCAACATTGTGTACGTGCTGAAATATTCATTTATGATTGTTTATCAAAATATAACTATAGATGTCAACATTGTGTACGTGCTGATTCATTTATGATAGTTCATCAAAATATAACTATGGATGTCAACATTGTGTACTTGCTGAAATATTCATTTATGATTGTTTATCAAAATATAACTATAGATGTCAACATTGTGTACGTGCTGAAATATTCATTTATGATTGTTTATCAAAATATAACTATAGATGTCAACATTGTGTACGTGCTGAAATATTCATTTATGATTGTTTATCAAAATATAACTATAGATGTCAACATTGCGTATGTGCTGAAATATTCATTTATGATTGTTTATCAAAATATAACTATAGATGTCAACATTGCGTACGTGCTGAAATATTCATTTATGATTGTTTATCAAAATATAACTAAAAATGTCAACATTGTGTACGTGCTGAAATATTCATTTATGATTGTTTATCAAAATATAACTATAGATGTCAACATTGTGTATGTGCTGAAATATTCATTTATGATTGTTTATCAAAATATAACTATAGATGTCAACATTGTGTACGTGCTGAAATATTCATTTATGATTGTTTATGAAAATATAACTATAGATGTCAACATTGTGTACGTGCTGAAATATTCATTTATGATTGTTTATGAAAATATAACTAGATGTCAACATTGTGTACGTGCTGAAAGATTCATTTATGATTGTTTATCAAAATATAACTATAGATGTCAACATTGTGTACATGCTGAAATATTCATTTATGATTGTTTATTCAAATATAACTATAGATGTCAACATTGTGTATGTGCTGAAATATTCATTTATGATTGTTTATCAAAATATAACTATAGATGTCAACATTGTGTACGTGCTGAAAGATTCATTTATGATTGTTTATCAAAATATAACTAAAAATGTCAACATTGTGTACGTGCTGATTCATTTATGATAGTTCATCAAAATATAACTATGGATGTCAACATTGTGTACGTGCTGAAATATTAATTTATGATTGTTTATCAAAATATAACAAAAAATGTCAACATTGTGTACGTGCTGAAATATTAATTTATGATTGTTTATCAAAATATAACTATAGATGTCAACATTGTGTACGTGCTGAAATATTCATTTATGATTGTTTATTCAAATATAACTATAGATGTCAACATTGTGTATGTGCTGAAATATTCATTTATGATTGTTTATGAAAATATAACTGTAGATGTCAACATTGTGTACGTGCTGAAATATTCATTTATGATTGTTTATCAAAATATAACTATAGATGTCAACATTGTGTACGTGCTGATTCATTTATGATAGTTCATCAAAATATAACTATGGATGTCAACATTGTGTACGTGCTGAAATATTCATTTATGATTGTTTATCAAAATATAACTATAGATGTCAACATTGTGTACGTGCTGAAATATTCATTTATGATTGTTTATCAAAATATAACTATAGATGTCAACATTGTGTATGTGCTGAAATATTCATTTATGATTGTTTATCAAAATATAACTATAGATGTCAACATTGCGTACGTGCTGAAATATTCATTTATGATTGTTTATCAAAATATAACTATAGATGTCAACATTGTGTACGTGCTGAAATATTCATTTATGATTGTTTATGAAAATATAACTAGATGTCAACATTGTGTACGTGCTGAAATATTAATTTATGATTGTTTATCAAAATATAACTATAGATGTCAACATTGTGTACGTGCTGAAATATTCATTTATGATTGTTTATCAAAATATAACTATAGATGTCAACATTGTGTACGTGCTGAAATATTCATTTATGATTGTTTATCAAAATATAACTATAGATGTCAACATTGTTTACGTGCTGAAATATTCATTTATGATTGTTTATCAAAATATAACTATAGATGTCAACATTGTGTATGTGCTGAAATATTCATTTATGATTGTTTATCAAAATATAACTATAGATGTCAACATTGCGTACGTGCTGAAATATTCATTTATGATTGTTTATCAAAATATAACTATAGATGTCAACATTGTGTACGTGCTGAAATATTCATTTATGATTGTTTATCAAAATATAACTATAGATGTCAACATTGTGTATGTGCTGAAATATTCATTTATGATTGTTTATCAAAATATAACTATAGATGTCAACATTGTGTACGTGCTGAAATATTCATTTATGATTGTTTATGAAAATATAACTATAGATGTCAACATTGTGTACGTGCTGAAATATTCATTTATGATTGTTTATGAAAATATAACTAGATGTCAACATTGTGTACGTGCTGAAAGATTCATTTATGATTGTTTATCAAAATATAACTAAAAATGTCAACATTGTGTACGTGCTGATTCATTTATGATAGTTCATCAAAATATAACTATGGATGTCAACATTGTGTACGTGCTGAAATATTAATTTATGATTGTTTATCAAAATATAACAAAAAATGTCAACATTGTGTACGTGCTGAAATATTCATTTATGATTGTTTATCAAAATATAACTATAGATGTCAACATTGTGTACGTGCTGAAATATTCATTTATGATTGTTTATTCAAATATAACTATAGATGTCAACATTGTGTATGTGCTGAAATATTCATTTATGATTGTTTATGAAAATATAACTGTAGATGTCAACATTGTGTACGTGCTGAAATATTCATTTATGATTGTTTATCAAAATATAACTATAGATGTCAACATTGTGTACGTGCTGATTCATTTATGATAGTTCATCAAAATATAACTATGGATGTCAACATTGTGTACGTGCTGAAATATTCATTTATGATTGTTTATCAAAATATAACTATAGATGTCAACATTGTGTACGTGCTGAAATATTCATCAAAATATAACTATAGATGTCAACATTGTGTATGTGCTGAAATATTCATTTATGATTGTTTATCAAAATATAACTATAGATGTCAACATTGCGTACGTGCTGAAATATTCATTTATGATTGTTTATCAAAATATAACTATAGATGTCAACATTGTGTACGTGCTGAAATATTCATTTATGATTGTTTATGAAAATATAACTAGATGTCAACATTGTGTACGTGCTGAAATATTCATTTATGATTGTTTATCAAAATATAACTATAGATGTCAACATTGTGTACGTGCTGAAATATTCATTTATGATTGTTTATCAAAATATAACTATAGATGTCAACATTGTGTACGTGCTGAAATATTCATTTATGATTGTTTATCAAAATATAACTATACATGTCAACATTGTGTACGTGCTGAAATATTCATTTATGATTGTTTATCAAAATATAACTATAGATGTCAACATTGTGTATGTGCTGAAATATTCATTTATGATTGTTTATCAAAATATAACTATAGATGTCAACATTGCGTACGTGCTGAAAGATTCATTTATGATTGTTTATCAAAATATAACTATAGATGTCAACATTGTGTACGTGCTGAAATATTCATTTATGATTGTTTATCAAAATATAACTATAGATGTCAACATTGTGTATGTGCTGAAATATTCATTTATGATTGTTTATCAAAATATAACTATAGATGTCAACATTGTGTACGTGCTGAAATATTCATTTATGATTGTTTATGAAAATATAACTATAGATGTCAACATTGTGTACGTGCTGAAATATTCATTTATGATTGTTTATGAAAATATAACTAGATGTCAACATTGTGTACGTGCTGAAATATTCATTTATGATTGTTTATCAAAATATAACTATAGATGTCAACATTGTGTACATGCTGAAATATTCATTTATGATTGTTTATTCAAATATAACTATAGATGTCAACATTGTGTATGTGCTGAAATATTCATTTATGATTGTTTATCAAAATATAACTATAGATGTCAACATTGTGTACGTGCTGAAAGATTCATTTATGATTGTTTATCAAAATATAACTAAAAATGTCAACATTGTGTACGTGCTGATTCATTTATGATAGTTCATCAAAATATAACTATGGATGTCAACATTGTGTACGTGCTGAAATATTAATTTATGATTGTTTATCAAAATATAACAAAAAATGTCAACATTGTGTACGTGCTGAAATATTCATTTATGATTGTTTATCAAAATATAACTATAGATGTCAACATTGTGTACATGCTGAAATATTCATTTATGATTGTTTATTCAAATATAACTATAGATGTCAACATTGTGTATGTGCTGAAATATTCATTTATGATTGTTTATCAAAATATAACTATAGATGTCAACATTGTGTACGTGCTGAAATATTCATTTATGATTGTTTATCAAAATATAACTATAGATGTCAACATTGTGTACGTGCTGAAAGATTCATTTATGATTGTTTATCAAAATATAACTAAAAATGTCAACACTGTGTACGTGCTGATTCATTTATGATAGTTCATCAAAATATAACTATGGACGTCAACATTGTGTACGTGCTGAAAGATTCATTTATGATTGTTTATCAAAATATAACTAAAAATGTCAACATTGTGTACGTGCTGATTCATTTATGATAGTTCATCAAAATATAACTATGGATGTCAACATTGTGTACGTGCTGAAATATTCATTTATGATTGTTTATCAAAATATAACAAAAAATGTCAACATTGTGTACGTGCTGAAATATTCATTTATGATTGTTTATCAAAATATAACTATAGATGTCAACATTGTGTACGTGCTGAAAGATTCATTTATGATTGTTTATCAAAATACTTATAGATGTCAACATTGTGTACGTGCTGAAAGAGTCATTAATGATTGTTTATCAAAATATAACTAAAAATGTCAACATTGTGTACGTGCTGAAATATTCATTTATGATTGTTTATCAAAATATAACTATAGATGTCAACATTGTGTACGTGCTGAAATATTCATTTATGATTGTTGTCTACTCAGGTTTTGCTCACATTTGATTTCTTTATTTAGACTCGCAGAGTCGGTGCGTTTCCAAACAGTCGTATCAAACGTGTTAAGAAATACAAATAATATCAAGATAATACTTAAATGGTAAATATTAAACATTAAAAGTATATCAAACAAACCTTTAACGAAGTGTTCACTGCAAACTGGTGCATTATTCCACTCTGCTCCATTGGACTGGAGTGTGAGCTACTTTTGTCGTCGTCTTTCGTAAAATCTTGCACTCTTCCTCCCTTCTTGATCGCCTCTCGAGGAACTCTAAAGAAACGTTGATCTTTTTTGCGATTTCAACGATGCGTACAAACCAGAAACAACACAATGATAGGGCGTTGTTTCCTCGAGAAAAGCTAAATGGCGCCTCGTACCCATTGAGAACAGAGCTAGCTTGACCACCACGCGTATTTAATGGGCGGGACTTGAGCCAGAAGCTATTAGCAAGAAAATAATAGCCAGAAGCTAATAGCCAGAAGCTAATAGCCAGAAGCTAATAGCCAGAAGCTAATAGCCGGAAGCTAGTAACCAGAAGCTAATAGCCGGAAGCTAGTAACCGGAAGCTAAAAGCAGGAAGCTGATAGCTAGAAGCTAATAGCCGGAAGCTGATAGCTAGAAGCTAATAGCCAGAAGCTAGTAACCAGAAGCTAATAGCTAGAAGCTAATAGCCAGAAGCTAGTAACCAGAAGCTAATAGCTAGAAGCTAATAGCCCGAAGCTAGTAACCAGAAGCTAATCGCCAGAAGCTAATAGATAGAATCAAATAGCCGGAAGCTAACAGTCAGGAACTAATAGCCGGAAACTAATGGCTGGAAGCTAATAGCCCAAAGCTAATAGCCGGAAGCTAGTACTTGAAAGCTAATAGCCAGAAGCTAATAGCTGGAAGTTGATACCCGAAAATTAATAACCGAGAGCTAATGACCAGAAGCTAATAGCCGGAAGCTAATCACTGGAAGGTAATAGTCGAAACTAATAGCCGTAAGCTAATAGTTGAAAGCTGATAGCTAGAAGATAATAGCTGGAAGCTAGTAACCAGAAGCTAGTAACCAGTAGACTGACCATACGTCCTCTTTTCCCCGGACATGTCCTCTTTCGCGGAGCTGTCAGGGCGGAGTTTCTTAAATGCCTCAAATGTCCGCCATTTTGAGTTAGGGTTGCGTGTATTTTCAATGTACGTTCAGGGTTAAGAAGGGGTTTAAAAAAAACAAATTGTGCACGCAGCAGCATTGGTGAGGGAGGGGCAGAGAGAGAGAGAGAGAGAGAGAGAGAGAGAGAGAGAGAGAGAGAGAGAGAGAGAGAGAGAGAGAGAGAGAGAGAGAGAGAGAGAGAGAGAGAGAGAGAGAGAGAGAGAGAGAGAGAGAGAGAGAGAGAGAGAGAGTTAGAATAAACGCGCATGCGTCGCCAGGCTCTGCTTTTTATCCATAGATTTATCACATTTAATTTTTTATTATCCATAGCAGGGGTGTCAAAAGTGTGCCCCGGAGGCCATTTGCGGGCCACAGCTAATGTTTTAAAGGCCCACGGCACATTCTAAAAATACTATTAAAATAAACAAAAACATAACAGAAGTGAAATAAAAAAGCTTAAAGGTGAAATGTAATTTAGAAAAAGTTGCAATGTTGACGAAGAAAACAAAGCTGGGTTTTTTTCTTTCAAACTGTCATTGCTCAAAACATAATATTGAATCAAAATCAATGTTATTATGAATTATTGACCTATCAATAACATCAAATATTCCACTAAAAAAAATATTTTTGGTGGAAGATTTTGCATATTTTGTGTGTTTGCCATTAAAAACATAGTTTTGTTTGACAAAAAAGGGCGGAAAACAAACAAACAAAAAAACAACATAAAAAAAACAAAAACATTTAGAAATGAGGAATAGATGTGAAGTTGAGATTTAAATATAAAATGTATGTATGCCCTGGCACACCATTATCATCATTTCATGACCCAAGCAAAACACTTTTTACACTTTTATACTGAAATAAATACACCTACAACTTATTCAATAAAAACATAGAAAAAACTAGCAGCAGCGGTAAAGTTCAGATCCATGAAGGAAAGAAGAAAGTGAATGAATGTTTATAACTGAATACATTTACATATGCATACACATTTGTTTTCTTTATTTATTTTTATTTTTTTAATGAATTAAGTAACGATTATGACAACCTTTTTCCAAAACACAATATAGAATGTGAGATATAACAGGATAATGCATATCATTTGTTTTCAAAACGCATACAAAAAAGTGGGGCCCCAAAAATGTACTGTGGGACCCCATTTTTATGACTTGATGGGGTCCCATTTTGAAAATTCCTAGCGCCAACACTGCTGTCAACAGAGGAGAAAAAATGCTTTATTTAAATAAATATATTATTTATAAAGCAAGTTCGAGTATCATTGGCAAGTTTTCACCTAGTCCCGGCCTTGGCACGCATATATGTGTCCTCTTTTTGGGATTTCAGAATATGGTCAGCCTAGTAACCAGAAGCTGATAGCTAGAAGCTAATAGTCGGAAGCTAGTAACCAGAAGCTGATAGCTGGAAGCTGATAGCTAGAAGCTAATAGTCGGAAGCTAGTAACCAGAATCTAATAGCTGGAAGCTGATAGCTAGAAGCTAATAGCCGGAAGCTAATCGCCAGAAGCTAATAGCTGGAAGCTGATAGCCCAAAGCTAATAGATAGAATCTAATAGCCCGAAGCTAACAGATAGAATCTAATAGCCGGAAGCTAACAGTCAGAAGCTAATAGCCAGGAACTAATAGCCGGAAACTAATGGCCGGAAGCTAATAGCCCAAAGCTAGTTCCTGAAAGCTAATAGGCAGAAGCTAGTACCTGAAAGCTAATAGGCAGAAGCTAGTAACTGGAAGTTGATACCCGAAAACTAATAGCCGGAAGCTAATGACCAGAAGCTAATAGCCGGAAGCTAATAGCCATGAACTAATGAATTGATTAACGTGGACCCCGACTTAAACAAGTTGAAAAACGTATTCGGGTGTTACCATTTAGTGGTCAATTGTACGGAATGTGTACTGTACTGTGCAATCTACTAATACACGTCTGAATCAATCAATCAATCAATAATAGCCGGAAACTAATGGCTGGAAGCTAATAGCCCAAAGCTAATAGCCGGAAGCTTTGATTGATTGATTGAAACTTTTATTAGTAGATTGCACAGTACAGTACATATTCCGTACAATTGACCACTAAATGGTAACGCCTCAATAAGTTTTTCAACTTGTTTAAGTCGGGGTCCACGTTAATCAATTCATGGTAGCTAGTACCTGAAAGCTATTAGCCGGAAGCTAATGACCGGAAGCTAATAGCCGGAAGCTAATAGTTGGAAGCTACCAGATAGAATTTAATAGCCAAAAGCTAACAGCCAGAAGCTAATAGCTGGAAGCTGATCGCTAGAAGCTAATGGCCGGAAGCTAGTAACCAGAATCTAATAGCTGGATGCTGATCGCTAGAAGCTAATAGCCGGAAGCTAGTAACCAGAATCTAATAGCTGGATGCTGATCGCTAGAAGCTAATAGCCGGAAGCTAGTAACCAGAATCTAATAGCTGGATGCTGATCGCTAGAAGCTAATAGCCGGAAGCTAGTAACCAGAATCTAATAGCTGGAAGCTGACAGCTAGAAGCTAATAGATAGATTTTAATAGCCGGAAACTAACAGTCAGAAGCTAATAGCCAGGAACTAATAGCCGGACACTAATGGCCGGAAGCTAATAGCCGGAAGCTAATAGTGGGAAGCTAATAGCTGGATGTTAAAAGATAGAATCTAATAGCCAAAAGCTAACAGTCAGAAGCTAATAGCCAGACACTAATCACTGGACGGTAATAGTCGAAACTAATAGCCGTAAGCTAATAGTTGAAAGCTAATAGCTGGAATCTGATAGCTAGAAGTTAATAGCCGGAAGTTAGTAACCGGAAGCTAAAAGCAGGAAGCTGATAGCTAGAAGCCAATGGCCGGAAGCCAGTAACCAGAAGCTAATAGATATAATCTAATAGCCAGAAACTAACTGTCAGAAGCTAATCGCCAGAAGCTAATAGCTGGAAGCTAATAGCCAGGAACTAATAGCCGGAAACTAATGGCCGGAGGCTAATAGCCCAAAGCTAGTACCTGAAAGCTAATATCCAGAAGCTAGTAACTGGAAGTTGATACCCAAAAACTAATAGCTGGAAGCTAATGACCAGAAGCTAACAGCCGGAAGCTAATAGCCAGGAACTCATGAATTGATTAACGTGGACCCCGACTTAAACAAGTTGGAAAACTTATTCGGGTGTTACCATTTAGTGGTCAATTGTACAGAATATGTACTGTACTGTGCAATCTACTAATACAAGTCTCAATCAATCAATCAATCAATCAATCAATAATAGCCGTAAGCTAATAGTTGAAAGCTGATAGCTAGAACAGTGGTTCTTAACCTGGGTTCCATTGAACCCTAGGGGTTCGGTGAGTCGGCCTCGAGGGTTCGGCGGAGGTCCAAACCCACCCGACTCATCTTGTAAATAAAAACTTCTCCCTATCGGTACTGTGGATACCCCCAAACAATGTTCCCTCTAATCTGATTTGCAGGTGTGTCATTTGTTGCACCGTGTTGGTGTTGTTCTTTGAACGGTTCATTTTGTGCAGGCGTTCTGTGGGGTTCGGTACCTCCAGCAAGGTTAAGAACCACTGTTCTAGATTAAGAGCCACTGTTCTAGAAGCTGTGGACGATGAGACGCCACGAAGCCAAAATGTTCTGTTGTCGTTTGGACATGGGTGGAGCCAGTGTGAGGGGGCGTGGCCAGGAGGGCTTCATTTGCATATGATAACTCCGCCTCTCAACCAAAAAATTTTTTTTTTGGAGGAAGCCAAAAAGTGGCCTGAAAAAAAAAGAAAAAGAACCATCATCACATGTTGTGAAGTGTTTGGAAAAGTGAATAAAAAGAAGCACCATGTTTACTTCAAGTGCAGTACCCACCACCACCACTCGGGGCGCATGATGAATATTAATAATCAATCAATAATAGACCAGGGTCTTTTTTTTCCTCCAACAATGCAGATTTCAATCAATATTTGACTATTTTTCTCGTGTCCAAAGCCCAGCGCTTCTTTTATTATTAACAAGGGGGTTTCTGTGCAAAGTGAAAGTGAAAGTGAAAGTGATAACTGTGTGCCCCCTTTTCCCTAGAAGTCCCACCTTTGCGCCTCCTTGTGCTGCCCCTCCTCTCCCTGCTCCTTCCTCCTCTTCCGCTCCCTGATGACCTCCAGCAGCCGCTGGAACCTCACGTTCAACTCCTCCATCTTGTCCTCCTCCATCTTGTCCTCCTCCGCCCTCTCGTCCTCCTCCGCCCTCTCCTCCTCCGTGGTGGCCTCGCTCCTGCCGCCCTCGCTCCCCAGCGAGCTCAGCGACTCGGCGCGGGAGTCGCGCCCCTCGAACTGGTACGTCTGCAGCGAGTCGTAGGGCGGCTGCGAGGGGTCGGAGGTCACCCGGTCCAGGTGGAAGTGGAGCAGGTCCTCCACGCACGGCGGCGGGCGGGAGGTCCCCGAGAGCTCCGCCCCCGCCCCCGCGCCCCGCCCACCGCCGAGGCCAAAGGTGGCCCCGGAGACCGGGGGGGACGCCTCGTGGGAAGTGTTGCGCGGCTGCGACGGGGCCCCGCCCACTTTGAGCGAGCCCACAACGCTGTAAGAGTCGCTCTGAGGGAAACCAGGAAGTGTGGCGTTGGAGGCGGGGCTGATCGGCGTTTGATTGGACGACGAGCTGCCGGGGCTTTGGAAGGAAGACGCCGCCGGGTCAGAACCGCTCAGACTGGCAGGACCGCTTTGGAGCTGGGTCAGGGTCGTCTGCAGAACAAATATCACACACACGTAAACACGCTGCAGGACCGCTTGTATCGCACATGATATCGCACACAAGTAAAAACGCTGGAAAACGGCTTGTATCGCACATGATATCACACACATGTAAAAACGCTGGAAAACGGCTTGTATCGCACATGATATCACACACATGTAAACACTCTTTAGGACTGCTTGTATCGCGCATGATATCACGCACAAGTACAACTGCTGCAGGACTGCTTGTATCGCACATGATATTGCGCACAAGTAAACACGCTGCAGGACGGCTTATATCACATAATGATATCACACAAATAACAACACGCTGCAGGACTGCTTGTACCGCACATGATATCACACAAATAACAACACGCTGCAGGACTGCTTGTATCACACATGATATCGCACACAAGTAAAAACGCTGGAAAACGGCTTGTATCGCACATGATATCACACACATGTAAAAATGCTGGAAAACGGCTTGTATCGCACATGATATCACACACATGTAAACACTCCTTAGGACTGCTTGTATCGCACATGATATCACACACATGTAAACACTCTTTAGGACTGCTTGTATCGCACATGATATCACACACAAGTACAACTGCTGCAGGACTGCTTGTATCGCACATGATAATGCGCACAAGTAAACACGCTGCAGGACGGCTTATATCGCACATGGTATCACACAAATAACAACACGCTGCAGGACTGCTTGTATCGCGCATGATATCGCACACATGTAGACATGCTGCAGGACTGCTTGTATTGCACATGATATCGCACACAAGTAAACACACTGCAGGACCGCTTGTATCGCACATGATATCGCACACAAGTAGACATGCTGCAGGATTGCTTGTCTCGCACACGATGTCCGACACATGTAAACACGCTGCAGGACTGCAATTATTGCACATGATATCACACACAAGTAAACACACTGCAGGACTGTTTGTATCACACATGATATCGCACACAAGTAAAAACGCTGCAGGACCACTTGTATTGCACATGATGTCGCACACAAGTGAACACTCTGCAAGACCGCTTGTATCGCACATGATATCGCACACAAGTAAACACGCTGCAGGACTGCTTGTATCGTGCATGATACCGCACACAAGTAAACACGCTGCAGGACCGCTTGTATCGCACATGATATCGCACACAAGTAGACATACTGCAGGACTGCTTGTCTCGCACATGATGTCAGACAGAAATAAACACGCTGCAGGACTGCTTGTATCGCACGTGATGTCGCGCACAAGTAAACACGCTGCAGGACTGCTTGTATTGCACATGATATCGCACACAAGTAAACACGCCGCAGGACTGCTTGTATTGCACATGATATCGCACACAAATAGACATGCTGCATGACTGCTTGTATCGCACATAATATCACACACAAGTAATCACTCTTTAGGACTGCTTGTATCGCACATTATATCACACACAAGTAAACACTCTTTAAGACTGCTTGTATTGCACATGATATCACACACACAAGTAAACACTCTTTAGGAATGCTTGCATCACACATGATATCACACACAAGTAAACACTCTTTAGGGCTGCTTGTATTGCACATGAAATCACACACAAGTAATCACTCTTTAGGTCTGCTTGTATCGCACATTATATCACACACAAGTAAACACTCTTTAAGACTGCTTGTATTGCACATGATATCACACACACAAGTAAACATTCTTTAGGACTGCTTGTATCGCACATGATATCACACACAAGTAAACACTCTTTAGGAATGCTTGTATTGCACATGATATCACACACACAAGTAAACACTCTTTAAGACTGCTTGTATTGCACATGATATCACACACACAAGTAAACACTCTTTAGGGTTGCTTGTATTGCACATGATATCACACACACAAGTAAACACTCTATAAGACTGCTTGTATTGCACATGATATCACACACACACAAGTAAACACTCTTTAAGACTGCTTGTATTGCACATGATATCACACACACAAGTAAACACTCTTTAGGAATGCTTGTATTGCACATGATATCACACACACAAGTAAACACTCTTTAGGAATGCTTGCATCGCACATGATATCACACACAAGTAAACACTCTTTAGGGCTGCTTGTATTGCACATGAAATCACACAAGTAATTACTCTTTAGGTCTGCTTGCATCGCACATGATATCACACACAAGTAAACACTCTTTAAGACTGCTTGTATTGCACATGATATCACACACACAAGTAAACACTCTTTAGGAATGCTTGTATCGCACATGATATCACACACAAGTAAACACTCTTTAGGGCTGCTTGTATTGCACATGATATCACACACAAGTAATCACTCTTTAGGTCTGCTTGTATCGCACATGATTACACACACAAGTAATCACTCTTTAGGACTGCTTGTATCGCACATAATATCACACACAAGTAAACACTCTTTAGGACTGCTTGTATCGCACATAATATCACACACAAGTAAACACTCTTTAGGACCGCTTGTATTGCACGTGATGTCACACACAAGTAAACACTCTGCAGGACTGCTTGTATCGCACATGATATCACACACACAAGTAAACACTCTTTAGGAATGCTTGTATCTCACATGATATCACACACAAGTAAACACTCTTTAGGACTGCTTGTATCGCACATGATATCACACACAAGTAATCACTCTTTAGGTCTGCTTGTATCGCACACTATATCACACACAAGTAGACACTCTTTAGGACTGCTTGTATCGCACATAATATCACACACAAGTAAACACTCTTTAGCTCCGCTTGTATTGCACGTGATGTCACACACAAGTAAATACTCTGCAGGACTGCTTGTATCGCACATGATATCACACACAAGTAAACACTCTTTAGGACTGCTTGTATCGCACATGATATCACACACACAAGTAAACACTCTTTAGGACTGCTTGTATTGCACATGATATCACACACACAAGTAAACACTCTTTAGGAATGCTTGTATCGCACATGATATCACACACAAGTAAACACTCTTTAGGACTGCTTGTATCGCACATGATATCACACACTGCAATACACACACACACATATATATACAGTATATATACATATATATATATATATATATATATATATATATATATATATATATATATATATATATATATATATATATATATATATATATATATATTTGTATAAATAATATTATTAAATATTTAATTTATTCCTTTTTCACCTTAAAGTCCTGCAGCATGTTTGCAGTGGCTGAGGTCAAAGGTCACGTGGACCAAGTATGTTAACATGCAGTTCAGTGAGAATCCTGCGGGGGCAGCACACACACACACACACACACACACACACACACACACACACACACACACACACACACACACACACACACACACACACACACACACACACACACACACACACACACACACACACACACACACAACAAGTCCCTGGTCCTACCTTAACCAGGTTCTGGTTCTGCGTCACGTTGGCGGCGCGTCCTTCCTCGCTCGAAGTCCCGCCCTCGGTCTCAGGAGGGCGCCGCTGCGTCGCACCCAAGGCGACCCGGGCTCCGTAAGGGGGCGCCGCCGTTTGTTGGCGCCGAGTCAGCTGACCGAGCGGCACGCCGGCCTCCATCGGGCCAACATGGCGGTCAGCGAGCGCGGGCAGCGTGTGGAGGCTGTAGCACAGGCGGCCGTAGAGTGGGTGGTGCTGAGGGTCCAGGCCCGGGTGGAGGCTGTAGGTTCTGGGCCGCGGCGCCGTCTGCAGCGTGTGCCATCTGAGGTCACAAACTAGTGTCAGCGCCGCCCGCCATCTTGTTTCCCCCCCCACGAGCTCACATGTCACTGGCGTGCTGAATCCTGTGCATGCTCTGCAGCGCCGTGATGTCAAAGGCCGCCGTGTCCGCCTCGCCGCCGCCCTCGTCGTCGTAGGAGATGATGTTCTCCCGCACGTCATCGTCCTCGCAGGCCGAGCGGGCGTCTCGCTGGCGACGGCGCAGCAACAGCGAGAGCGCGCACGCCACTGCGGGGCAAGAGAAGCGCGGCGTGACCTCATCGCAAACTGACATCAAGACAACAAAGACGTACCCAGCAGGGTAGTGACGCAGGCCAGCGCCGCCATGGAGGCCACCAGGCTGAGGACCAGCGAGGGCGAGGCGGAGGGCGCCGGGCGACACACCGCCCGCCTCTCCCAGCGCCGCTCGCTCGCCTCCGCCTCCGTCCGCATGCCCCCCCGCAGACACGGGCACACGCTCACCGTCACCGTGCCCGTGCTGGCCAGGCCAGAGGCGGCGTCGCGCAGCACCACCGGCACCCGGAGCGTCGCCGGCGAGGAGGAGTGGGGGGGGAGGGGCTCCAGGGCCGAGCGCAGCACCAGGCTCGCCGTCACGCCTGACAAGCACAGAGGACAAGATGGAGCGCCGCGTCCACGCCGCTCGCCGCTCCCTTACCTCCGCTCTCCCTGATGGACACCTTGAGGGCGGAGCTTGACTCCGGGGCGATGCTGAAGTGGACCGGGCCGTCCTGGTCCCCCGGGTCCCGGTCCACCGCTCGCAAAACCTGGATGACCTGCGGGGCGCACAGGTCATGTGACTCAGAGGATGAGAAATTAACCATCTTCTGAGACACAGCTGGCAACCCAGAATCTTTCACTCTTTTTTCACAAGGAAACTACCTTCTTACACACACCTGGCAACCCAGCATCTTTCACCTTTCACTCTTCTGTCACATGGCAACCACCTTCTGAGGGACACCTGGCAACCCAGCATCTTTCACTCTTTTTTCACAAGGAAACCACCTTCTTACACACACCTGGCAACCCAGCATCTTTCACCTTTCACTCTTCTGTCACATGGCAACCACCTTCTGAGGGACACCTGGCAACCCAGCATCTTTCACTCTTCTGTCACATGGCAACCACTTTCTGAGGGACACCTGGCAACCCAGCATCTTTCACTCTTCTGTCACATGGCAACCACCTTCTGACGCACACCTGGCAACCCAGAATCTTTCACTCTTCTGTCGCATGGCAACCACCTTCTGACACACCTGGCAACCCAGCATCATTCACTCTTCTGTCACAAGGCAACCACCTTCTGACACACACCTGGCAACCCAGAATCTTTCATTCTTCTGTCACAAGGCAACCACCTCCTGATGCACACCTGGCAACCCAGCATCTTTCACTCTTCTGTCACATGGCAACCACCTTCTGACGCACACCTGGCAACCCAGAACTCTTCTGTCGCATGGCAACCACCTCCTGATGCACACCTGGCAACCCAGAATCTTTCACTCTTCTGTCGCATGGCAACCACCTTCTGACACACCTGGCAACCCAGCATCATTCACTCTTCTGTCACAAGGCAACCACCTTCTGACACACACCTGGCAACCCAGAATCTTTCATTCTTCTGTCACAAGGCAACCACCTCCTGATGCACACCTGGCAACCCAGCATCTTTCACTCTTCTGTCACATGGCAACCACCTTCTGACACACACCTGGCAACCCAGAATCTTTCACTCTTCTGCCGCATGGCAACCACCTCCTGACACACACCTGGCAACCCAGCATCTTTCACTCTTCTGCCACAAGGCAACCACCTTCTGACGCACACCTGGCAACCCAGCATCTTTCACTCTTCTGTCACAAGGCAACCACCTCCTGATGCACACCTGGCAACCCAGCATCTTTCACTCTTCTGTCACATGGCAACCACCTTCTGACGCACACCTGGCAACCCAGAACTCTTCTGTCGCATGGCAACCACCTCCTGATGCACACCTGGCAACCCAGAATCTTTCACTCTTCTGTCGCATGGCAACCACCTTCTGACACACCTGGCAACCCAGCATCATTCACTCTTCTGTCACAAGGCAACCACCTTCTGACACACACCTGGCAACCCAGAATCTTTCATTCTTCTGTCACAAGGCAACCACCTCCTGATGCACACCTGGCAACCCAGCATCTTTCACTCTTCTGTCACATGGCAACCACCTTCTGACACACACCTGGCAACCCAGAATCTTTCACTCTTCTGCCGCATGGCAACCACCTCCTGACACACACCTGGCAACCCAGCATCTTTCACTCTTCTGCCACAAGGCAACCACCTTCTGACGCACACCTGGCAACCCAGCATCTTTCACTCTTCTGTCACATGGCAACCACCTTCTGACACACACCTGGCAACCCAGAATCTTTCACTCTTCTGCCGCATGGCAACCACCTCCTGACGCACACCTGGCAACCCAGCATCTTTCACTCTTCTGCCACAAGGCAACCACCTTCTGACGCACACCTGGCAACCCAGCATCTTTCACTCTTCTACCACAAAGCAACCACCTTCTGACGCACACCTGGCAACCCAGCATCTGATGCGATGCAGTCACTGAAGCGCAGGAAAACACAAACTTCTCTCCAGCACACACTTCTTTAGAGGGAGTTATTTCCTCGCCTTTGTCGCCAAAGTGCTCGCTCACGTGTGCTCTCTTTTATGTGCTGACGCCATCATCCATCAAAGCTCCCATATGTGGAATCAAACCTGGAATCACCCAGAAGTTTGGCGACAAGAGGCAAGGAAAAACCTGTGCCAGATCCTCCCACCACTTTTTACAACTAGAGGGAGCACACGTCATGTGACTTGGAGAATGACGACATCACTCTTGGGGTGTGTGTGTGTGTGTGTGTGTGTGTGTGTGTGTGTGTGTGTGTGTGTGTGTGTGTGTGTGTGTGTGTGTGTGTGCAGGCAGTGCAAGTCCTCATGAAGTGAAGAAAAGCAAACAACTGCACATGAGCCAGCATGTCGGCCACAGAGGCAAGGAAACAACTTCACCCAGAGTGGCCTTGTTTTGTCAAAGAAGGTTTCATGAATGAATGAATTCAGTTTTATGAATAAATGACTTCCATTTTATGAAAAAATGTATGTAGTTTTATTAATAAATTAATTTTGTTTTATGAATAAATGAATTCAGCTTAATGACTGATGGAATTTTGTTTTATGAATGAATGAATTAATTCTATTTTATGAATAAACGAATTCCATTTTATGAATGAATCAATTCAGTTTTAGGAATAAATGAGTTTGTTTGATGAATAAATGAATTTACTTCATGAATAAATGAATTCAGTTTTATGAACACATTAATTGTGTTTAATGAATGAATTCAGTTTTATGACTAAATGAATGAATGAATTCTGTTTTATGAATACATTAATTCAGTTTTATGAATAAATGAATTCCATTTCATGAATGAATGAATTCAGTTTTATGAATAAATGAATTCCATTTCATGAATGAATGAATTCAGTGTTACGAATAAATGAATTTGTTTTATAAACAAATTAATTTGCTTTATGAATAAATGAATTCAGTTTTAGGAATACATTTATTGTGTTTAATGAATGAATTAATTCAGTTTTATGACTAAATGAATTTAGTTTTATGAATGAATGAATTCTGTTTTGTGAGTGAATGAATTCTGTTTTAAGAATAAATAAATTAAGTTTTAGGAATGAATGACTTGTTTTATGAATAAATGAATTCAGTTTTATGAATACATGAATTGTGTTTTATGAATGAATGAATTAATTTTTATGAACAAATTAATTTTCTTTATGGATAAATGAATTCAGTTTTTTGAATGAGTGAATTTTGTTTTATGATTAAATAAATTCAGTGTTATTAATACATGAATTCAGTTTTATGAATACATTAAATCAGTTCTATGCACGAATGAATTCAGTTTTATGAATAAATTAATATTGTTTTAAGCATAAATGAATTCAGTTTTAAGAATGAATGACTTGTTTTGTGAATAAATGAATTCAGTTTTATGAATACATGAATTGTGTTTTATGAATTAATAAATACATGTTTATGAACAAATGAATTTGCTTTATGAATAAATTAATTCAGTTTTATGAATAAATGACTTTTGTTTTATGACTAAATGAATTCAGTGTTATTAATACATGAATTCAGTTTTATGAATACATTAAATCAGTTCTACGAACAAATTAATTTTTATGAATTCAGTTTTATGAATACATTAATTGTGTTTAATGAACAAATTCAGTTTTATGATTACATTCATTTTGTTTTATGAATGAATGAATTACGTTTCATGAATGAATGAATTCAGTTTTATGAATAAATGAATTCCATTTCATGAATGAATGAATTCAGTGTTAGGAATAAATGAATTTGTTTTATAAACAAATGAATTTGCTTTATGAATAAATTAATTCAGTTTTAGGAATACATTTATTGTGTTTAATGAATGAATTAATTCAGTTTTATGACTAAATGAATTTAGTTTTATGAATGAATGAATTCTGTTTTGTGAATGAATGAATTCTGTTTTAAGAATAAATAAATTAAGTTTTAGGAATGAATGACTTGTTTTATGAATAAATGAATTCAGTTTTATGAATACATGAATTGTGTTTTATGAATGAATGAATGAATTTTTATGAACAAATGAATTTTTTTTATGAATAAATGAATTCAGTTTTTTGAATGAGTGAATTTTGTTTTATGATTAAATAGATTCAGTGTTATTAATACATGAATTCAGTTTTATGAATACATTAAATCAGTTCTATGAACGAATTAATTCAGTTTTATGAATAAATTAATATTGTTTTAAGCATAAAGGAATTCAGTTTTAAGAATGAATGACTTGTTTTGTGAATCAATGAATTCAGTTTTATGAATACATTAATTGTGTTTTATGAATTAATTAATAAATGTTTGTGAACAAATGAATTTGCTTTATGAATAAATTAATTCAGCTTTATGAATAAATGAATTTTGTTTTATGACTAAATTAATTCAGTGTTATTAATACATGAATTCAGTTTTATGAATACATTAAATCAGTTCTACAAACAAATTAATTTTTATGAATTCAGTTTTATGAATACATTAATTGTGTTTAATGAACAAATTCAGTTTTATGATTAAATTCATTTTGTTTTATGAATGAATGAATTACGTTTTATGAATGAGTGAATTCAGTTTTATGAATAAATGAATTCCATTTCATGAATGAATGAATTCAGTGTTAGGAATAAATGAATTTGTTTTATAAACAAATGAATTTGCTTTATGAATAAATGAATTCAGTTTTAGTAATACATTTGTGTTTAATGAATGAATTAATTCAGTTTTATGACTAAATGAATTTAGTTTTATGAATGAATGAATTCTGTTTTGTGTATGAATGAATTCTGTTTTAAGAATAAATAAATTAAGTTTTAGGAATGAATGACTTGTTTTATGAATAAATTAATTCAGTTTTATGAATACATGAATTGTGTTTTATGAATGAATGAATTAATTTTTATGAACAAATGAATTTTCTTTATGAATAAATGAATTCAGTTTTATGAATGAGTGAATTTTGTTTTATGATTAAATACATTCAGTGTTATTAATACATGAATTCAGTTTTATGAATACATTAAATCAGTTCTATGAACAAATTAATTCAGTTTTCTGAACGAATGAATTCAGTTTTATGAATAAATTAATATTGTTTTAAGCATAAATGAATTCAGTTTTAAGAATGAATGACTTGTTTTGTGAATAAATGAATTCAGTTTTATGAATACATGAATTGTGTTTTATGAATTAATTAATAAATGTTTATGAACAAATGAATTTGCTTTATGAATTAATTAATTCAGTTTTATGAATAAATGAATTTTGTTTTATGACCAAATGAATTCAGTGTTATTAATACATGAATTCAGTTTTATGAATACATTAAATCAGTTCTACGAACAAATTAATTTTTATGAATTCAGTTTTATGAATACATTAATTGTGTTTAATGAACAAATTCAGTTTTATGATTAAATTCATTTTGTTTTATGAATGAATTAATTACGTTTCATGAATGAATGAATTCAGTTTTATGAATAAATTAATTCCATTTCATGAATGAATGAATTCAGTGTTAGGAATAAATGAATTTGTTTTATAAACAAATGAATTTGCTTTATGAATAAATGAATTCAGTTTTAGGAATACATTTATTGTGTTTAATGAATGAATTTATTCAGTTTTATGACTAAATGAATTTAGTTTTATGAATGAATGAATTCTGTTTTGTGAATGAATGAATTCTGTTTTAAGAATGAATAAATTAAGTTTTAGGAATGAATGACTTGTTTTATGAATAAATGAATTCAGTTTTATGAATACATGAATTGTGTTTTATGAATGAATTAATTAATTTTTATGAACAAATGAATTTTCTTTATGAATAAATGAATTCAGTTTTATGAATGAGTGAATTTTGTTTTATGATTAAATAAATTCAGTGTTATTAATACATGAATTCAGTTTTATGAATACATTAAATCAGTTCTATGAACAAATTAATTCCGTTTTCTGAACGAATGAATTCAGTTTTATGAATAAATTAATATTGTTTTAAGCATAAATGAATTCAGTTTTAAGAATGAATGACTTGTTTTGTGAATAAATGAATTCAGTTTTATGATACATGAATTGTGTTTTATGAATTAATAAATGTTTATGAACAAATGAATTTGCTTTATGAATAAATGAATTCAGTTTTATGAATAAATGAATTGTGTTTTATGAATAAATGAATTCAGTTTTATGAATAAATGAATTGTGTTTTATGACTAAATGAATTCAGTGTTATTAATACATGAATTCAGTTTTATGAATACATTAAATCAGTTCTACGAACAAATTAATTTTTATGAATTCAGTTTTATGAATACATTAATTGTGTTTAATGAACAAATTCAGTTTTATGATTAAATTCATTTTGTTTTATGAATGAATTAATTAGTACGTTTCATGAATGAATGAATTCAGTTTTATGAATAAATTAATTCCATTTCATGAATGAATGAATTCAGTGTTAGAATAAATTAATTTGTTTTATAAACAAATGAATTTGCTTTATGAATAAATGAATTCAGTTTTAGGAATACATTTATTGTGTTTAATGAATGAATTAATTCAGTTTTATGACTAAATGAATTTAGTTTTATGAATGAATGAATTCTGTTTTGTGAATGAATGAATTCTGTTTTAAGAATGAATAAATTAAGTTTTAGGAATGAATGACTTGTTTTATGAATAAATGAATTCAGTTTTATGAATACATGAATTGTGTTTTATGAATGAATTAATTTTTATGAACAAATGAATTTTCTTTATGAATAAATGAATTCAGTTTTATGAATGAGTGAATTTTGTTTTATGATTAAATAAATTCAGTGTTATTAATACATGAATTCAGTTTTATGAATACATTAAATCAGTTCTATGAACAAATTAATTCCGTTTTCTGAACGAATGAATTCAGTTTTATGAATAAATTAATATTGCTTTAAGCATAAATGAATTCAGTTTTAAGAATGAATGACTTGTTTTGTGAATAAATGAATTCACTTTTATGAATACATGAATTTTGTTTTATGACCAAATGAATTCAGTGTTATTAATACATGAATTCAGTTTTATGAATACATTAAATCAGTTCTACGAACAAATTAATTTTTATGAATTCAGTTTTATGAATACATTAATTGTGTTTAATGAACAAATTCAGTTTTATGATTAAATTCATTTTGTTTTATGAATGAGTGAATTCAGTTTTATGAATAAATGAATTGGTTGTATGAATGAGTGAAATGAAATCAAGAAATGAACAGCGACCTGTCCGGCGGCGGAGGAGTCGCACACCGACGTTCTGTACTCTCTGTCCAACTCCGGCGCGTTGTCGTTCTGGTCCAGCGTTTCCACGGCAACCACCACCCTGGACGCCAGGTCGGGGTTGTCTGGAAACAAAATGGAGACGTGGATGGTTCCCGCCTCACTCGGCGCCCGAGGCGACGCACCTCTCTGCGTGGCGATGGCGGTGATGTTGTGCCAGCGCTCCCGCTCGCGGTCCAGCTCGGCCACGGCGCTGATGACGCCCGTGTCGGAGGCGATGCGGAACAGCGCCTCCGGGTCCGACTGAGGGTCGATGGAGTACCTGCGGGGCGGAGGCGGGGTGAGGACGGGCGGCGAGCGAGCGCGGGCGGCGTGACACGTACCTGACGTTGGCGCTCTGGCCCGTGTCGGGGTCCACGGCGTGCACCCGGCCCACCGCGCAGACGGGGGGGCAGTTCTCCGACACGTCCAGGTGGTAGCGGGCCTGGGAGAAGCGGGGCGGCTCGTCGGCGTTCAGAACCATCACGCGCACCACGGCCTGGTCCTTGAAGGGGCCTCTCTGCAGGTAGCGAGCGTCCACCACCGGGTTGCTCACCTCCACCGTGAAGGAGTAGGAGTTACGGCTCTCGTAGTCCAGCAGCTCCATAACGAAACTACCGTGAGTATTCCCTGCTGGCACACCTCATCGTCTCGCTCACCTTGTTCAGCACGATGACCGCCTCGCGCTCCCGCCCGCTCACGTTGAAGGTCTGCGCCTCCTCCGTGTCCATGATGCTGAACTCCAGCAGCGCGTTCTCGCCCACGTCGGCGTCGGTGGCGGTGAGGCGACCCACCTCCACGCCCGGAGCCGCCAGCTCCGACACGGAGAAAGACCACGCGCCTGCGGGTAAGCATCGTCACAACCATAATATATATACACATACATTTATATAGATATGTCAATATATACGTTAGGTCAGAAAAAACACAGAGGTTATATCATCCTGACAAGCCTGTTTTGCTAGTTTCCCTGAAAGTTTCCCAAAAGCACATTGGTGGCTCTCGGTCTCCGTTCTAATTCATCCCAAAAGGGGTTCTATCGGGTTCAGGTCAGGACTCTGTGCAGGCCAGTCAAGTTCATCCACACCAGACTCTCTCTTTATGGAACCTTGCTTTGTGCACTGGTGCACAGTCATGTTGGAAGAGGAAGGGGCCTGCTCCAAACTGTTACCCACAAAACAACCCCTCCATCATAATTCCTCCTCCACCAAATTTCACTTTAACGCAGTCCCAAATGTACCGTAGGCGTGATCCATCAGTCCAGAGAAGGCGTCTCCACTGCTCTAGAGTCCAGTGGTGACGTGCTTTACACCACATTGGACTTGGTGATGTATGGCTTAGACACAGCCGCTCGGCCATGGAAACCCATTCCATGAAGCTCTCTGCGTACTGTACGTGGGCTAATTGGAAGGTCACATGAAGTTTGGAGCTCTGTAGCAACTGACTGTGCAGAAAGTCTTTGCACTATGCTGACCTCTCTGTCAGTTTACTTGGTGGCCTACCACTTGGTGGCTGAGTTGCTGTTGTTCCCAAACTCTTCACTTTTCTTATAATTAAGCCGAGTTGACTTTGGAATATTTAGGAGCGAGGACATTTCAGGACTGGATGTGTTGCACGGGTGGCATCCTATGACAGTTCCACGCTGGAAATCACTGAGAGCGGCCCATTCTTTCACAAATGTTTGTAGAAACTGTCTCCATGCCTAAGTGCTTGATTTTATACACCTGTGATTAGTGATTAGGACACCTGATTGTCATTATTTGGATGGGTGGGCAAATACTTTTGGCAATATATATATATATATATATATATATATATATATATATATATATATATATATATATATATATATATATATATATATATATATATATATATATATATATATATATATATATATATATATATATATATATATATATATATATATATACATACACATACACACACATATATATATATATATATATAAAACACATAGGCTATATCATCCCTACAAGCCTGTTTCGCAGATTTCCACACTACCCCGGTATTGAGCACTGTATAATGGATAAACCACAGAAACCTCGACTATATATATATATATATATATATATATATATATATATATATATATATATATATATATATATATATATATATATATATATATATATATATATATATATATATATATATAATAAATAATTACACACAAACATATATATTCATAATTATCTACATTTGAATTTTTTTTTATTTTTTATGTTTTATTATATACTATACATATATATATAAAATAAAACATAAAAACTATTATAAATGTATACATAAAACATAAAAAAATATTAAATGAAAAAAGTATATATATGTATGTGTATATATATATATATATATATATATATATATATATATATATATATATATATATACACACACACACACACACACACATATACTGTAATTAGACACACACACACATATATATCTAAATATATATATTCTAATTATTTATATTTTCGTTTAATTTTTGTTATGTTTTATAATATATTATATATATCAAATAAAACAAAACATATATATATATATATATATATATATATATATATATATATATATAACAAATAATTAGACACTCACGTATATATCAGAGGTGGGACCAAGTCATTGCTTTGCAAGTCACAAGTAAGTCTCAAGTCTTTGCCCTCAAGTCTCGAGTCAAGTCCCGAGTCAAGACAGGCAAGTCCCGAGTCAAGTCCAAAGTCAAGACTGGAAAGTCTCAAGTCGAGTCCCAAGTCCTGCATTTTGAGTTTCGAGTCCTTTCAAGTCCTTTTAACCACAGACTAATATTTTTACACAGATTGTGTATGCTTTTAAAACGCTGTATTTATTTATTAAAACAAGTGCATTTGAAATTGCAAGAAAAAAAATAGTGCTGACATTGCAATTCATAATAGCACTATTAACAGTAATTTTAATAGTTTAAACAATTTTAAACATTTAACTCATTCCTTTACAGAATAAACACATTTGCAAAAACATTAACATACTATTGGTTGTATTTTATGAAAATAATATTACCACAGAGTTGAGAAGGAGCAAAGATCTTCAATATTTGTATGTGAAAATCACAAATAAATCTTCTGTTGGAGGATGACGCCCCTACAGGGGTTTGGTTTACAAACTTTCAGCCCCACCTAAAACAAAATTCACCAGCCGCCACTGATTATGATGCATTCTCATTTTAGGCAAAATATAAGACAATACTTTCTTAACCGTATAATTGTAACCAGGAATAAGTCTTTAAGTAACAATATTCAAATACTAACATTGTTGGGTAAGACAGAATTTGGTTTTATTCTGAATCCAGTGAAACAGATTGGTGGTTTTAGCTAATAAAGACTTTCAGGTGTTTATATATGTTCAAGTATTTGGCAGACGCTTTTATCCAAAGCGACATACATAAAAAATACATATATAACAATCACTGTAAACATGATCATTTAAGGGAAGAATGTAATACAAAATATCAATACAAAGTGTCAAGACAGAATAAACTCTCTGCTACTGCAGCAACAGAGATACAGTCTATAGGTGCCTAAGATATATAGATATCTAATGTATTCATACATTGTTTATGTAGGATATACGCATGTATATATAACCTAATCATATTGTTTCTTCAATTTAAAAATAGTTTACCGTTTTTTCCCCCTTCTCTGGGATTATATTCCCAGTTTTGATCTCGGACGTCTGGTCACTTATAGCGTATAAGAATATTATATTACTGTTAAGCAAACTATGAATAATAAAACTTGCCAAAACATGTGTCCGTTATCATAGCTACACGTATGACAAAAAAAACGCGTGAAAATCAGTGGTATTCAGTGAGGTAAAATGAATTAAATGCGCTGACAGTTCATTGCTCCTGACAAATGAATTGCACTGAGTGGAGCGGATCACCACTCCAAGATGGCGGCCCCGCGTCTCGTCTGCGCCAGTAGGCAGTAGCGCTCGATGCTGTGTACCCTTAAAACATGTCTATGGTTATAACGTTAGCAGTGAGTTTACAGCCTCACTGATTTAACTACACAGCAAATAAAAGTCATGTTACTTAGCCAATAAACGTTATCTTACATTCAAAACTTACCCTTCTTTGGGCAACTTCAAATGTCGAACGAAGTTGGAAGTTGGAAGTTGTTGCGTCTCCGTCTGTAATATTCGAACTGCGTGATTTGCATACGCAATTCGTTTTTTGTTGACCAAGTCGTAGTTTTTATACCCGAACGAAACCAACTTTGGCGTAATTGTTTCTCTCTGCCGCATTGTTTGGTGGTTGTCCTGCAATTTGATTGGATGAATGCTGTGTAATGAAAACAACGTATAACTAATTTGATTGGCTGTTGTACTGACAGCACACACGCTGACACGCAGCACACACGCTGATAGACAGACAGACACGTACAAAATGAAAGATACGGAGCGCTCCTAAATAACTTTTTAAGATTTGGGTTTTGGGGAAAGTAGCAAGTCATGTCAAGTCAAAAGCCTCAAGTCCAAGTGAAGTCACAAGTCATTGATGTTAAAGTCTAAGTCGAGTTGCAAGTCTCTTTACATTTTGTCAAGTCGAGTCTAAAGTCATCAAATTCATGACTCGAGTCTGACTCGAGTCCAAGTCATGTGACTCGAGTCCACACCTCTGGTATATATATATATATATTCATAATTATTTACATTTTCATTTATATACAGTGTATATAAAGTGTGTGTGTATATATATATATATATATATATATATATATATATATATATATATATATATATATATATATATATATATATATATATATATATATATATATATATATATATATTTTTTTGGAATGTATAATATGAAAATACACACACACACACACACACACACACACACACACACACACACACACACACACACACACACACACACACACACACACACACACACACACACACACACACACACACACACACACACACACACACACACACACACACACACACACACACACACACACACACACACACACACATATATATTTATGTTGCCATCAGTAGACAGCAGCAGTTGGAGCGTGAATAAAGGAGACATGAAAGATGATATCTTGAGGACAGTAGAAGTACATCAGGCCAGTGAAGAAGCCTTCAAACCTGAAGATGAATGGTGGCGAGCAGGTGGTGTGATGGGGGGGGGGGGGTCTGTAATGTACAGACAAATGGCACTGAGTGTTCCTGCTCTGATTTGTGCTGCTTCTTGAAGTCCAACATGAAATATTCATACACAATATGAACAACATCTTTCACTCTTCTGTCACTTGGCAACCACCTTCTGAAGCACACCTGGCAACCCAGAATCTTTCACTCTTCTGTCACATGGCAACCACCTTCTGACACACACCTGGCAACCCAGCATCTTTCACTCTTCTGTCACTTGGCAACCACCTTCTGACACACACCTGGCAACCCAGCATCTTTCACTCTTCTGTCACATGGCAACCACCTTCTGACACACACCTGGCAACCCAGAAGCTTTCACTCTTCTGTCACGTGGCAACCACCTTCTGACGCAAACCTGGCAACCCAACATCTTTCATTCTTCTGTCTTAAGGCAACCACCTCCTGAGACACACCTGGCAACCCAGCATCTTTCACTCTGTTGTTACATGTCAACCACCTCCTGACGCACACCTGGCAACTCAGCATCTTTCACTCTTCTGTCGCAAGGCAACCACCTTCTGACACACACCTGGCAACTCAGCATCTTTCACTCTTCTGTCGCATGGCAACCACCTTCTGACGCACACCTGGCAACCCAGCATCTTTCACTCTTCTGTCGCATGGCAACCACCTTCTGACACACACCTGGCAACCCAGCATCTTTCACTCTTCTGTCACATGGCAACCACCTTCTGACACACACCTGGCAACACAGCATCTTTCACTCTTCTGTCGCATGGCAACCACCTTCTGACACACACCTGGCAACCCAGCATCTTTCACTCTTCTGCCGCATGGCAACCACCTTCTGACACACACCTGGCAACCCAGCATCGTTCACTCTTCTGTCGCATGGCAACCACCTTCTGACACACACCTGGCAACCCAGCATCTTTCACTCTTCTGTCGCATGGCAACCACCTTCTGACACACACCTGGCAACCCAGCATCTTTCACTCTTCTGTCACATGGCAACCACCTTCTGAGACACACCTGGCAACCCAGCATCTTTCACTCTTCTGTCGCATGGCAAACACTTTCTTACGCACACCTGGCAACCCAGCATCTTTCACTCTTTTGTCACATGGCAACCACCTTCTGACGCACACCTGGCAACCCAGCATCTTTCACTCTTCTGTCGTAAGGCAACCACCTTCTGACAAACACCTGGCAACCCATCATCTGGTGCGATACAGTGTCGGTGTCATCAGTCCAGTACAGTATCACTACACCAGCATCAAATAGAGATACGATACAGTATCAGCACACCTGTGTCAAATATCACTTTTCTGATGCGTGCTCATGTGTATTAGATATCAAATATCGAGTCATTGCAGATAATCCTCATGATTTACGATACAGTTTCAGTACACCTGTGCCAAATATCAATTTTGTGATATTTTCTCGATACAGCATCATCAAAAATGTGTATGGAGATGTACTCTATTGATACACTATCGATAAATCTGGCATCAAAGATGGATACTGCAATGTACCGTATTGTCGTCTTTATGACCAGATATCGACACACCTCAAGATATCATATGGTCATCTTTTACGATAGTGCATTAGTAGATGTGGGTTAAATATCACTGTTGTGGTGTACGGTATCGTTATGTCCCCGATACAGCATCACTACTCATGCTTCAATGATCCAGATACTGCAATCCTGACGATACATTATCACGACATCAAATATCCAGATATCTGTGACTATTGCGTCAGCTGTCATGATCCGATACCTGTGTGAATCATCGATATCAGCGTCAAACATGTATGGTATTATATTCTGTAGCGATACAGTATGTTTAAATATGAAGATATTGTTGATCACAAATAATTAAATGTTTTCTAATTTAGATTTCAGTTCCATAGATTGTTTGCCTGTGAGAGTCTGGCCAATCACAGAGCAGCACAGAACAAGCTCCGCCCATAGACATCATGAGCGATGATGTCACAGTGACATCATCAGAGGCGTCCACTTACTGCGCCTGAAGTGTGGCGGGTTGTCGTTGACGTCGCTGAGCGTCACGGTGACGGTGGTGGTCCCCGACAGCCCCCCCTGGTGGCCCCCCATGTCCTTGGCCTGGACCACCAGCACGTAGTCCTCCTGAGTCTCCCGGTCCATGTTGGCCACGGCGGTCCTCAGGACACCTGGACCACAGGAAGTAGCAGACAAATGTAGTGTCATGTGATGTCATGTGGTGTCATGTGGTGTCATGTGGTGTCATGTGATGTCATGTGATGTCATGTGATGTCATGTGATGTCATGTGGTGTCATGTGGTGTCATGTGGTGTCATGTGGTGTCATGTGGTGTCATGTGATGTCATGTGGTGTCATGTGATGTCATATGTTGCATGTGATGTTATTTGATGTGATGTGATGTCATGTGATGTCATGTAATGTCATATGTTGCATGTGATGTTATTTGATGTCATGTGATGTCATGTGATGTCATGTGGTGTCATGTGATGTCATGTGATGTCATGTGATGTCATATGTTGCCATGTGATGTCATGTGGTGTTATGTGAGGTCATGTGATGTCATGTGATGTCATGTGATGTCATGTGGTGTCATGTGATGTCATGTGACATCATGTGATGTCATGTGATGTCATGTGGAGTTATGTGGTGTCATGTGGTGTCATGTGATGTCATGTGGTGTCATGTGATGTCATGTGACGTCATGTGATGTCATGTGGTGTCATGTGATGTCATGTGATGTCATGTGATGTCATGTTGTGTCATGTGATGTCATGTGACATCATGTGATGTCATGTGATGTCATGTGGTGTCATGTGATGTCATGTGGTGTTATGTGATGTCATGTGATGTCATGTGGTGTCATGTGGTGTTATGTGATGTCATGTGATGTCATGCGGGGTCATGTGATGTCATGTGATGTTATGTGATGTCATGTGGTGTCATGTGGTGTCATGTGGTGTCATGTGATGTCATGTGATGTCATGTTGTGTCATGTGATGTCATGTGACATCATGTGATGTCATGTGATGTCATGTGGTGTCATGTGATGTCATGTGATGTCATGTGACATCATGTGATGTCATGTGATGTCATGTGGTGTCATGTGGTGTCATGTGATGTCATGTGGTGTCATGTGATGTCATGTGGTGTCATGTGATGTCATGTGATGTCATGTGATGTCATGTGGTGTCATGTGATGTCATGTGGTGTCATGTGGTGTCATGTGGTGTCATGTGATGTCATGTGGTGTCATGTGATGTCATGTGATGTCATGTGATGTCATACACACCTGTCTGAGGGTCCACAGAGAAGTAGTTGTGTCCTTCAATGATGGAGTAGACCAGCTGAGCGCTGTTTCCATATGTTGCATCATCGGCGTCTGTGGCGGTCACTTGGATGATGGACGTGCCTGCACACGCATGGAGGGGTCAGAGGTCAATAGGATGATGGACGTGCCTGCACACGCATGGAGGGGTCAGAGGTCAATAGGATGATGGACGTGCCTGCACACGCATGGAGGGGTCAGAGGTCACATGAAAGTGAAACATAAATATGCTGATGGAAAAGATTAAAGGATCATCTTTGCTTTTATCCATATGTTACTCACACTTATGTACTGCATACTTGTATGTACTACATACACTTATACTACATACACTATGTACTGCATACTTGTATGTACTACATACACTTATACTACATACACTATGTACTGCATACTTGTATGTACTACATACACTTATACTACATACACTATGTACTACATACACTTATACTACATACACTTATGTACTAGGCTACATACACTTATACTGCATACCCTTATGTACTAGGCTACATACACTTATACTACATACCCTTATGTACTAGGCTACATACACTTATACTGCATACACTATGTACTACATACTTTAATGTTCTACATACATTTATACTACATACATTTATGTACTACATACATTTATACTACATAATTGTATGTACTACATACTTTAATGTACTACGTACACTTATACTACATACACTTATGTACTACATACATTAATACTGCAGTACCTATATGTAGTACCTAGACTAGGTGCAGTACCTATATGTAGTATCTAAGAGTAGTACCCTGCATGCAGTATCTATAAGTAGTACCTATAGTATGTGTAGTATCTAGAGTAGGTGCAGTACCTATATGTAGTACCTACAGTATGTGTAGTACCTAGACTATGTGCAGTACATACATGTAGTATTTATGGTAGTACCTATGTGTAGTATCTAAAAGTAGTACCTAGAGTATGTGTAGTACCTAGAGTAGGTGCAGTACCTATGTGTAGTATATATAAGTAGTACCTAGAGTATGTGTAGTTCCTAGAGTATGTGTAGTACCTATGTGTAGTATCTAAAAGTAGTACCTAAAGTATGTGTAGTACCTAGAGTAGGTGCAGTACCTATGTGTAGTATATATAAGTAGTACCTAGAGTATGTGTAGTTCCTAGAGTATGTGTAGTACCTATGTGTAGTATCTAAAAGTAGTACCTAAAGTATGTATAGTACCTAGAGTAGGTGCAGTACCTATGTGTAGTATCTAAAAGTAGTACCTAGAGTATGTGTAGTACCTAGAGTAGGTGCAGTACCTATGTGTAGTATCTAAAAGTAGTACCTAGAGTATGTGTAGTACCTAGAGTAGGTGCAGTAACTAGGTGTAGTATCTAAAAGTAGTACCTAGAGTAGGTGTAGTACCTAGTGTAGGTGCAGTACCTATGTGTAGTATCTAAAAGTAGTACCTAGAGTATGTGTAGTACCTAGAGTAGGTGCAGTACCTATGTGTAGTATTTAAAAGTAGTACCTAGAGTATGTGTAGTACCTAGAGTAGGTGCAGTAACTATGTGTAGTATCTAAAAGTAGGACCTAGAGTATGTGTAGTACCTAGAGAAGGTGCAGTACCTATGTGTAGTATCTAAAAGTAGTACCTAGAGTATGTGTAGTACCTAGAGTATGTGTAGTACCTAGAGTAGGTGCAGTAACTATGTGTAGTATCTAAAAGTAGTACCTAGAGTATGTGTAGTACCTAGAGTAGGTGCAGTAACTATGTGTAGTATCTAAAAGTAGTACCTAGAGTATGTGTAGTACCTAGAGTAGGTGCTGTAACTATGTGTAGTATCTAAAAGTAGTACCTAGAGTATGTGTAGTACCTAGAGTAGGTGCAGTACCTATGTGTAGTATATATAAGTAGTACCTAGAGTATGTGTAGTACCTAGAGTAGGTGCAGTACCTATGTGTAGTATATATAAGTAGTACCTAGAGTATGTGTAGTACCTAGAGTAGGTGCAGTACCTATGTGTAGTATATATAAGTAGTACCTAGAGTATGTGTAGTACCTAGAGTAGGTGCAGTAACTATGTGTAGTATTTAAAAGTAGTACCTAGAGTATGTGTAGTACCTAGAGTAGGTGCAGTACCTATGTGTAGTATCTAAAAGTAGTACCTAGAGTATGTGTAGTACCTAGAGTAGGTGCAGTACCTATGTGTAGTATCTAAAAGTAGTACCTAGAGTATGTGTAGTACCTAGAGTAGGTGCAGTAACTAGGTGTAGTATCTAAAAGTAGTACCTAGAGTAGGTGTAGTACCTAGACTAGGTGCAGTACCTATGTGTAGTATCTAAAAGTAGTACCTAGAGTATGTGTAGTACCTAGAGTAGGTGCAGTACCTATGTGTAGTATCTAAAAGTAGTACCTAGAGTAGGTGTAGTACCTAGTGTAGGTGCAGTACCTATGTGTAGTATCTAAAAGTAGTACCTAGAGTATGTGTAGTACCTAGCCAATGTGTAGTACATATGTGTAGTATCTAAAAGTAGTACCTAGAGTATGTGTAGTACCTAGAGTATGTGTAGTACCTATGTATAGTATCTAAAAGTAGTACCTAGAGTATGTGTAGTAGCTTGAGTAGGTGCAGTACCTATGTGTAGTATCTATAAGTAGTACCTAGAGTAGGTGTAGTACCTAGAGTATGTGTAGTAGCTTGAGTAGGTGCAGTACCTATGTGTGCCATCTCAGGCAGGGTGGCGCTGTAGGGCGGGTGTGGGAAGACGGGCGGGTTGTCGTTGATGTCCTGCACGCGGATGACAAACTGGGAGGAAGGTTCCAGCGCTCGGCCCGTCAGGCGGTCCGTCGCCGTGGCGACCAGACGATAGCGGTCCTTCTCCTCGCGGTCCAGAGACTTGGTCACGTGGATGTTTCCTGTATCGTCATCGATGACAAACACTGACCCCGCCCCCTCGCCCTCAAGACGGTACTTGGTGTGTCCGTCCCCTCGGTCCATGTCCGTGTGCAGCTGCAAGTACACACACTAATACTTTACTACCCATACCATAGTACTTTCACATAGTACTACTTTACTACCCATACCATAGTACTTTCACATAGTACTACTTTACTACCCATACCATAGTACTTTCACATAGTACTACTTTACTCACCATGACATAGTACTTTCACACACTACTACTTTACTCACCATAACATAGTACTTTCACTTAGTACTACTTTACTCACCATGACATAGTACTTTCACACACTACTACTTTACTCACCATAACATAGTACTTTCACTTAGTACTACTTTACTACCCATACCATAGTACTTTCACATAGTACTTTCACATAGTACTACTTTACTCACCACGACATAGTACTTTCACATAGTACTTTCACATAGTACTACTTTACTCACCACGACATAGTACTTTCACATAGTACTACTTTACTCACCACGACATAGTACTTTCACATAGTACTTTCACATAGTACTTTCACACACTACTACTTTACTACCCACGACATAGTACTTTCACATAGTACTACTTTACTCACCACGACATAGTACTTTCACATAGTACTTTCACATAGTACTTTCACATAGTACTTTCACACACTACTACTTTACTACCCACGACATAGTACTTTCACATAGTACTACTTTACTCACCACGACATAGTACTTTCACATAGTACTTTCACATAGTACTTTCACATAGTACTTTCACACACTACTACTTTACTACCCACGACATAGTACTTTCACATAGTACTACTTTACTCACTACGACATAGTACTTTCACATAGTACTACTTTACTCACCACGACATAGTACTTTCACATAGTACTACTTTACTCACCACGACATAGTACTTTCACATAGTACTACTTTACTCACCACGACATAGTACTATAGTACTTTCACATAGTACTACTTTACTCACCACGACATAGTACTTTCACATAGTACTACTTTACTCACCACGACATAGTACTTTCACATAGTACTACTTTACTCACCACGACATAGTACTATAGTACTTTCACATAGTACTACTTTACTCACCACGACATAGTACTTTCACATAGTACTACTTTACTCACCACGACATAGTACTTTCACACAGTACTACTTTACTCACCACGACATAGTACTTTCACACACTACTACTTTACTCACCACGACATAGTACTTTCACACACTACTACTTTACTCACCACGACATAGTACTTTCACAAACAAACATAGTACTTTCACAAACGAACATAGTACTTTCACAAACAAACATAGTATTTTTCACAAACAAACATAGTATTTTCACAAACAAACATAGTATTTTCACAAACAAGCATAGTATTTGTCATCAGCAAACATGGTACTTTCACAAACAAACATAGTACTTTTATAAACAAACATAGTACTTTCACAAACAAACATAGTACTTTCACAATCATACATAGTACTTTCACAAACAAATATAGTACTTTTATAAACAAACATAGTACTTTTTATTAACAAACATAGTACTTTATAAGTTTATAAATTATATAGTTATATACCTTGGTACTATAGTACTACAATTTACTTTAATTTTTTATATTAATATATTTTTATATCTTCTTGTACTTTCTATTTCCTTCTTCTTCCTTAGTCCACCTTCTTCTATCCTCTTTTACCTTCTTCTACTTCCTTCCTCTACCTTCTTCCACCTTCTGTTTCCTTCTTCCACCTTCTTCTATCCTCTTTTACCTTCTACTACTTCCTTCCTCTAACTTCTTCCACCTTCTTCTATCCTCTTCCACCTTCTACTTCCTTCCTCTAACTTCTTCTACTTCCTTCCTCTACCTTCTTCCACCTTCTGTTTCCTTCTTCCACCTTCTTCTATCCTCTTCCACCTTCTACTTTCTTCCTCTACCTTCTACTACTTCCTTCCTCTACCTTCTTCCACCTTCTGTTTCCTTCTTCCACCTTCTTCTATCCTCTTCTACCTTCTTCCACCTTCTTTTTCTTCTTCTACCTTCTTCTTCTTCTTCCACCTTCTTCTATCCTCTGCTACCTTCTTCCACCTTCTTCTTCCTTCTTCTACCTTCTTCCACCTTCTTCTATCCTCTTCTACTTTCTTCCACCTTCTTCTTCCTTCTTCTACCTTCTTCTTCTTCCACCTTCTTCTTCCTTCTTCTACCTTCTTCTTCTTCCACCTTCTTCTATCCTCTGCTACCTTCTTCCACCTTCTTCTATCCTCCTATACCTTCTTCCACCTTCTTCTTCCTTCTTCTACCTTCTTCCTCCTTCTTCTATCCTCTTCTACTTTCTTCCACCTTCTTCTTCCTTCTTCTACCTTCTTCTTCTTCCACCTTCTTCTATCCTCTTCTACCTTCTTCCACCTTCTTTTTTCTTCTTCTACCTTCTTCTTCTTCTTCTTCCACCTTCTTCTATCCTCTGCTACCTTCTTCCACCTTCTTCTTCCTTCTTCTACCTTCTTCCACCTTCTTCTATCCTCTTCTACTTTCTTCCACCTTCTTCTTCCTTCTTCTACCTTCTTCTTCTTCCACCTTCTTCTTCCTTCTTCTACCTTCTTCTTCTTCTTCCACCTTCTTCTATCCTCTGCTACCTTCTTCCACCTTCTTCTATCCTCCTATACCTTCTTCCACCTTCTTCTTCCTTCTTCTACCTTCTTCCTCCTTCTTCTATCCTCTGCTACTTTCTTCCACCTTCTTCTTCCTTCTTCTACCTTCTTCTTATTCCACCTTCTTCTATCCTCTTCTACCTTCTTCCACTTTCTTCTTCCTTCTTCTACCTTCTTCCTCCTTCTTCTATCCTCTTCTACTTTCTTCCACCTTCTTCTTCCTTCTTCTACCTTCTTCTTCTTCCACCTTCTTCTATCCTCTTCTACCTTTTTCCACCTTCTTCTATCCTATTCTACCTTCTTCCACCTTCTTCTATCCTCTTCTACCTTCTTCCACCTTCTTCTTCCTTCTTCTACCTTCTTCCACCTTCTTCTACTTCCTTCTCCTTCCTTCTTCTACCTTCCATTTCCTCCTTCTTCCTTCTTCCACCTTCTTCTTCCTCCATCTTCTTCCTTCTTCCACCTTCTTCTACCCTCTTCTACCTTCTTCCACCTTCTTCTTCTTCCTTCTTCTACCTTCTTCTTCTTCCACCTTCTTCAACCTTCTTCCACCTTCTTCTATCCTCTTCTACTTTCTTCCACCTTCTTCTTCCTTCTTCTACCTTTTTCTTCTTCCACCTACTTCTATCCTCTTCTACCTTCTTCCACCTTCTTCTATCCTCTTCTACCTTCTTCCACCTTCTTCTATCCTATTCTACCTTCTTCCACCTTCTTCTATCCTCTTCTACTTTCTTCCACCTTCTTCTTCCTTCTTCTACCTTCTTCCACCTTCTTCTACTTCCTTCTCCTTCCTTGTTCTACCTTCCATTTCCTCGTTCTTCCTTCTTCCACCTTCTTCTTCCTCCATCTTCTTCCTTCTTCCACCTTCTTCTACCCTCTTCTACCTTCTTCCACCTTATTCTTCCTTCTTCTACCTTATTCTTCTTCCACCTGCTTCTATCCTCTGCTACCTTCTTCTACCTTCTTCTTCCTTCTTCTACCTTCTTCTTCTTCCACCTTCTTCTATCCTCTGCTATGTTCTTCCACCTTCTTCTATCCTCTGCTACCTTCTTCTACCTTCTTCTTCCTTCTTCTACCTTCTTCTTCTTCCACCTTCTTCTATCCTCTGCTACCTTCTTCCACCTTCTTCTATCCTCTTCTACCTTCTTCCACCTTCTTCTTCCTTCTTCTACCTTCTTCCACCTTCTTCTATCCTCTTCTTCTTTCTTCCACCTTCTTCTTCCTTCTTCTACCTTCTTCTTCTTCCACCTTCTTCTTCTTCCACCTTCTTCTTCCTTCTTCTACCTTCTTCTTCTTCCACCTTCTTCTATCCTCTGCTACCTTCTTCTACCTTCTTCTTCCTTCTTCCACCTTCTTCCACCTTCTTCTATCCTCTTCTTCTTTCTTCCACCTTCTTCTTCCTTCTTCTACCTTCTTCTTCTTCCACCTTCTTCTTCTTCCACCTTCTTCTTCCTTCTTCTACCTTCTTCTTCTTCCACCTTCTTCTATCCTCTGCTACCTTCTTCTACCTTCTTCCACCTTCTTCTTCCTTCTTCTACCTTCTTCCACCTTCTTCTTCCTTCTTCTACCTTCTTCCACCTTCTTCTATCCTCTTCTACTTTCTTCCACCTTCTTCTTCCTTCTTCTACCTTCTTCTTCTTCCACCTTCTTCTTCCTTCTTCTACCTTCTTCTTCTTCCACCTTCTTCTATCCTCTGCTACCTTCTTCCACCTTCTTCTATCCTCTTCTACCTTCTTCCACCTTCTTCTATCCTATTCTACCTTCTTCCACCTTCTTCTATCCTCTTCTACCTTCTTCCACCTTCTTCTTCCTTCTTCTACCTTCTTCCACCTTCTTCTACTTCCTTCTCCTTCCTTCTTCTACCTTCCATTTCCTCCTTCTTCCTTCTTCCACCTTCTTCTTCCTCCATCTTCTTCCTTCTTCCACCTTCTTCTACCCTCTTCTACCTTCTTCCACCTTCTTCTTCTTCCTTCTTCTACCTTCTTCTTCTTCCACCTTCTTCTATCCTCTGCTACCTTCTTCCACCTTCTTCTATCCTCTGCTACCTTCTTCTTCTTCCACCTTCTTCTTCCTTCTTCTACCTTCTTCTATCCTCTTCTACCTTCTTCCACCTTTTTCTATTCTCTTCTACCTTCTTCCACCTTCTTCTTCCTTCTTCTACCTTCTTCTTCCTCCTTCTTCTACCTTCTTCTTCTTCCACCTTCTTCTATCCTCTTCTACTTTCTTCCACCTTCTTCTTCCTTCTTCTACCTTCTTCTTCTTCCACATTCTTCCTCCTTCTTCTACCTTCTTCTTCTTCCACCTTCTTCTATCCTCTGCTACCTTCTTCCACCTTCTTCTATCCTCTTCTACCTTCTTCCACCTTCTTCTATCCTCTTCTACCTTCTTCCACCTTCTTCTATCCTATTCTACCTTCTTCCACCTTCTTCTATCCTCTTCTACCTTCTTCCACCTTCTTCTTCCTTCTTCTACCTTCTTCCACCTTCTTGTACTTCCTTCTCCTTCCTTCTTCTACCTTCCATTTCCTCCTTCTTCCTTCTTCCACCTTCTTCTTCCTCCATCTTCTTCCTTCTTCCACCTTCTTCTACCCTCTTCTACCTTCTTCCACCTTCTTCTTCTTCCTTCTTCTACCTTCTTCTTCTTCCACCTTCTTCTATCCTCTGCTACCTTCTTCCACCTACTTCTATCCTCTGCTACCTTCTTCTTCTTCCACCTTCTTCTTCCTTCTTCTACCTTCTTCTATCCTCTTCTACCTTCTTCCGCCTTTTTCTATTCTCTTCTACCTTCTTCCACCTTCTTCTTCCTTCTTCTACCTTCTTCTTCCTCCTTCTTCTACCTTCTTCTTCTTCCACCTTCTTCTATCCTCTGCTACCTTCTTCTACCTTCTTCTTTTATCCTCTTCTACCTTCTTCCACCTTATTCTATCCTCTTCTACGTTCTTCCACCTTTTTCTATCCTCTTCTACCTTCTTCCACCTTCTTCTTCCTTCTTCTACCTTCCTCTTCCACCTTCTTCTACTTCCTTCTCCTTCCTTCTTCTACCTTCTTCTACTTCCTTCTCCTTCCTTCTTCTACCTTCCATTTCCTCCTTCTTCATTCTTCCACCTTCTTCTTCCTCCATCTTCTTCCTTCTTCCACCTTCTTCTACCCTCTTCTACCTTCTTCCACCTTCTTCTTCTTCCTTCTTCTACCTTCTTCTTCTTCCACCTTCTTCTATCCTCTGCTACCTTCTTCCACCTTCTTCTATCCTCTGCTACCTTCTTCTACCTTCTTCTTTTATCCTCTTCTACCTTCTTCCACCTTATTCTATCCTCTTCTACGTTCTTCCACCTTTTTCTATCCTCTTCTACCTTCTTCCACCTTCTTCTTCCTTCTTCTACCTTCTTCTTCCTCCTTCTTCTACCTTCTTCTTCTTCCACCTTCTTCTATCCTCTTCTACCTTCTTCCACCTTCTTCTATCCTATTCTACCTTCTTCCACCTTCTTCTATCCTCTTCTACCTTCTTCCACCTTCTTCTTCCTTCTTCTACCTTCTTCCACCTTCTTCTACTTCCTTCTCCTTCCTTCTTATACCTTCCATTTCCTCCTTCTTCCTTCTTCCACCTTCTTCTTCCTCCATCTTCTTCCTTCTTCCACCTTCTTCTACCCTCTTCTACCTTCTTCCACCTTCTTCTTCTTCCTTCTTCTACCTTCTTCTTCTTCCACCTTCTTCTATCCTCTGCTACCTTCTTCCACCTACTTCTATCCTCTGCTACCTTCTTCTTCTTCCACCTTCTTCTTCCTTCTTCTACCTTCTTCTATCCTCTTCTACCTTCTTCCACCTTTTTCTATTCTCTTCTACCTTCTTCCACCTTCTTCATCCTTCTTCTACCTTCTTCTTCCTCCTTCTTCTACCTTCTTCTTCTTCCACCTTCTTCTATCCTCTGCTACCTTCTTCTACCTTCTTCTTTTATCCTCTTCTACCTTCTTCCACCTTATTCTATCCTCTTCTACGTTCTTCCACCTTTTTCTATCCTCTTCTACCTTCTTCCACCTTCTTCTTCCTTCTTCTACCTTCCTCTTCCACCTTCTTCTACTTCCTTCTCCTTCCTTCTTCTACCTTCTTCTACTTCCTTCTCCTTCCTTCTTCTACCTTCCATTTCCTCCTTCTTCATTCTTCCACCTTCTTCTTCCTCCATCTTCTTCCTTCTTCCACCTTCTTCTACCCTCTTCTACCTTCTTCCACCTTCTTCTTCTTCCTTCTTCTACCTTCTTCTTCTTCCACCTTCTTCTATCCTCTGCTACCTTCTTCCACCTTCTTCTATCCTCTGCTACCTTCTTCTACCTTCTTCTTTTATCCTCTTCTACCTTCTTCCACCTTATTCTATCCTCTTCTACGTTCTTCCACCTTTTTCTATCCTCTTCTACCTTCTTCCACCTTCTTCTTCCTTCTTCTACCTTCTTCTTCCTCCTTCTTCTACCTTCTTCTTCTTCCACCTTCTTCTATCCTCTGCTACCTTCTTCTACCTCCTTCTTTTATCCTCTTCTACCTTCTTCCACCTTATTCTATCCTCTTCTACGTTCTTCCACCTTTTTCTATCCTCTTCTACCTTCTTCCACCTTCTTCTTCCTTCTTCTACCTTCCTCTTCCACCTTCTTCTACTTCCTTCTCCTTCCTTCTTCTACTTTCTTCTACCTTCCATTTCCTCCTTCTTCCTTCTTCCACCTTCGTCTTCCTCCATCTTCTTCCTTCTTCCACCTTCGTCTTCCTCCATCTTCTTCCTTCTTCCACCTTCTTCTACCTTATTCCATCTTCTTATTCTACCTTCTTACCTTCTTCCGCCTTCTATTTCCAATGGAAATAAGTAAGTAAGTACTATACTAATAGTTAAGATAAGTAAGTACTATAATAATATTTAAAATAAGTAAGTACTATAATAGTAAGTCAGATAAGTAAGTACTATGGAAATAAGTAAGATAAGTAAGTACTATAATAATAGTTAAGATAAGTAAGTACTATAATAATAGTTAAGATAAGTAAGTACTATAATAATAGTTAAAATAAATAACTACTATAATAGTAAGTCAGATAAGTAAGTACTATAATAATAGTTAAGATAAGCAAGTACTATGATAATAGTTAGGATAAGTAAGTACTATAATAATAGTTAAGATAAGTAAGTACTATAATAGTAATTCAGAAAGTAAGTATTATGTAAATAAGTTAGATAAGTAAGTACTATAGTACTAGTTAAGATAAGTACTATAATGATAATTAATATAATTAAGTACTATAATAATAATTAAGATAAGTAAGTACTATGGAAATAAGTATAATGAGTACGTACTATAATAATAGTTAAGATAAGTAAGTACAACAATAGTAATTCAGAAAGTAAGTACTATGGAAATAAGTACTATAATAATAGTTAAGATAAGTAAGTACTATAATAATAATTAATATAATTAAGTACTATAATAATAATTAATATAATTAAGTACTATAATAATAATTAAGATATGTAAGTACTAGTATAAGAGTTAAGATAAGTAAGTACTATAACAATATTTCAGATAAATAAGTACTATGTAAAAGAGTAAGATAAGTAAGTACAATAATAGTAATTCAGAAATTAAGTACTATGGAAATAAGTAAGTACTATAATAATAGTTGAGATAAGTAAGTACTATAATAATAATTAATATCATTAAGTACTATAATAATAATGAAGATAAGTAAGTACTATGGAAATAGGTGAGTTAAGTAAGTACTATAATAATAGTTAAGATAAGTAAGTATTATAATAATAATTCAGATAAGTAAGTACTATAATAATAATTAATATAATTAAGTACTATAATAATAATTAAGATAAGTAAGTACTATAGAAATAAGTAAGATAAGTAAGTACTATAATAATAGGTAAGATAAGTAAGTACTATAATAATAGTTAAGATAAGTAAGTACTATAATAATAGATAAGATAAGTAAGTACTATAATAATAGTTAAGATAATTAAGTACTATAATAATAATTAAGTTAAGTAATTACTATGGAAATAAGTAAGACGAATAAGTACTATAATAATAGTTAAGATATGTCAGTGCTATGGAAATAATTAAGATAAGAACTATGGAAATAAGTAAGATATGTAAGTACTATAATAATAATTAATATAATATAATTAAGTACTATAATAATAATTAATATAATATAATTAAGTACTATAATAATAATTAAAATAACTAAGTAATATGGAAATAAGTGAGATAAGTAAGTACTATAATAATAATTAATATGATTAAGTACTATAATAATAATTAAGATAAGTAAGTACTATGGAAATAAGTGTGCTGAGTAAGTACTATAATAATAGTTAAGATAAGTAAGTATTATAATAATAATTCAGATAAGTAAGTACTATAATAATAATTAATATAATTATGTACTATAATAATAATTAAGATAAGTAAGTACTATAGAAATAAGTAAGATAAGTAAGTACTATAATAATAGTTAAGATAAGTAAGTACTATAATAATAATAAAAATAAGTTAGTACTATGGAATAAGTGAGATAAGTAAGTACAATTATAAGAGTTAAGATAAGTAAGTACTATACCAATATTTCAGAAAAGTAAGTACGATGTAAAAAAGTAAGATAAGTAAGTACTATAATAACAATTCAGATAAGTAGGTACTATCGAAAAAAATTAGATAAGTAAGTACTATAATAATAATTCAGATAAGTAAGTACTATGGAAATAAGTAAGATAAGAAGTACTATAATACTAGGTAAGATAAGTAAGTACTATAATAATAGATAAGATAAGTAAGTACTATAATAATAGTTAAGATAATTAAGTACTATAATAATAATAAAGTTAAGTAAGTACTATGGAAATAAGTAAGACGAATAAATATTATAATAATAGTTAAGATATGTCAGTGATATGGAAATAATTAAGATACGAACTATGGAAATAAGTAACATAAGTAAGTGCTATAATAATAATTAATATAATTAAGTACTATAATAATAATTAAGATAAGTAAGTAGTGTGGAAATAAGTGAGATAAGTAAGTACTATTATAATAATAATTAAGATAAGTAAGTAGTATGGAAATAAGTGAGATAAGTAAGTACTATAATAATAATAATTAATATGATTAAGTACTATAATAATAATTAAGATAAGTAAGTACTACGGAAATAAGTGTGCTAAGTAAGTACTATAATAATAGTTAATATAAGTAAGTACTATAATAATATTTCAGATAAGTAAGTACTATAATAATAGTTAATATAAGTAAGTACTATAATAATATTTCAGATAAGTAAGTACTATAATAATAGTTAATATAAGTAAGTACTATAATAATATTTCAGATAAGTAAGTACTATGGAAATAAATAAGATAAGTCAGTACTATGGAAATGAGTAGTAAGTACAGTGCATCCAGAAAGTATTCACAGCGCTGTATTTCCCCACATATCCTCATGTTACAGCCTTATTCCAAGATGGAATACATTTATTGTTGTCCTCTAACTTCTACCCAATAATGACAATCTGGAAACGTTTTTTTAATTAAACAATTTTTTTTTTTTTTACAAATGTACATACAGTAAGTATTTAAACCATTTGCAGTACTTTGATGCACCTTTGGTGGCAATACCACTCTTTTTCAACACAATGTTACAACTTGACACACCTATTAGTGTGTAGAATTTTGAGGACAGAAACAATTTGCTTCCATAGCATAAGAAAATGCATAAAAAGTGACTACTTTCTGGATGCACTGAGAGTAATAATGCAACAAGTAGGATAAATAAGTGAGTAACGTTGTAAAAGGAAAGCTAGTACACAGTAAGTATAAGTAAAAGTACAAGTAGAAAAAAGTACAAGAAGAATTCCACAAGTAGAAAGCAGTAAAAAAGGTCAACCTACTCGTCCAATGAGAACTGGTTCAGGTCCTCTGTACTCCTCGATGACAAAGAACTGGTTCCACAACCAGCTCCTCTTCCTCCTTCTTCTCCTTCTTCTCCTCCTCCTCCTTCTCGACATCCTGGGAGAACTTGTTGACCTTTGACCTTTGACCTCTCCACTCCTCCAGGTGATGCTGCCCTCACTCTTGCTCAGTTCAAGGGTGGAGGTTTTGGCAGAAGGAGGAGGAAGAGGAGGAGGAGGAGAAGATGGAGATGAAGGAGGAGAAGAAGAAGAAGAAAGAAGAGAAGAAATAGGAGGAGAAGGAAAAGAAGAAGAAAGAGAAGAAGAAAAAGGGGGAGGAGGAGAAGAAGGAGGGGGATGGGAAGGAGGAGGACAAGAAGGAGGAGGAGCAGAAGAAGGAAGAAGAGAAGAAGAAGAAGAAGAAGAAGAAGGAGGAGGATGAGAAGGAGAAGGAGAAGAAGGAGGAGGAGGAGAAGAAGAAGGAAGAGAAGAAGAAGAAGGAAGACAAGAAGAAAAGGGAAGAGAAGAAGAAGAAAAAGGAGGACGAGGAGGAGAAGAAGACAGAGGAGAATAAGAAGAAGAAGGACGAGAAGAAGAAGAAGGACGAGAAGAAGAAGAAGGAGGAGGAGGAGAAGAAGGGAGAGAAGAAAAAGAAGAAGAAGAAAAAAGAGGAGAAGGAGAAGAAGAAGAAGAAGAAGAAGACAGAGGATGAGTAGAAGAAGGAGGACGAGGAGAAGAATAAGGAGGAAGAGGAGAAGGAGAAGAAGAAGGAGGAGAAGAGGAAGAAGAAGAAGGAGAAGAATGAGAAGGAGAAGGAGAAGAAGAAGAAGAAGAAGAAGAAGAAGAAGAAGAAGAAGAAGAAGAAGAGAGAAGAAGAAGAAGGAATAGGAGGAGGAGGAGGAGGAGGAGACGAAGAAGAAGAAGGAGGAGAAGAGGAACAAGAAGGAGAAGAAGGGGGATGAGGGGGAGGAGGAGAAGAAAAAGAAGAAGAAGAAGGTGGAGGAGGAGAAGAAGAAGAAGGAGGAGAAGAAGAAGGAGGAGGAGGAGGAGAAGGAGAAGAAGGATGTGGAGAATAAGGAGGAGAACCTTCTGTGTGGTGTGTGAAAGTGTGTTCCAGATGAAGAAGAGTGTGAAGATGTGAGCGTGATGTTCTCATGACAACAACATCTACTTCCAGGAGGAGAAGAAGAAGAAGAAGGAGGAGCAGGAAGTGTTTTATCATTTCTAAGCTGCAGTCAACTACTCTCATAGATGATGAAGGTCCACCCTCTTCTTCACACTTCCTGCTTCACGTCCTCAATCACCTGAGGAGAAACATCATGACATCATTATCTACTTCTGGGTCATGACATCATTATCTACTTCTGGGTCAAACATCATGACATCATTATCTCCTTCTGGGTTAAACATCATGACATCATTATCTCCTTCTGGGTTAAACATCATGACATCATTATCTCCTTCTGGGTTAAACATCATGACATCATTATCTCCTTCTGGGTTAAACATCATGACATCATTATCTACTTCTTGGTCATGACATCATTATCTCCTTCTGGGTCAAACATCATGACATCATTATCTCCTTCTGGGTTAAACATCATGACATCATTATCTCCTTCTGGGTTAAACATCATGACATCATTATCTCCTTCTGGGTTAAACATCATGACATCATTATCTCCTTCTGGGTTAAACATCATGACATCATTATCTCCTTCTGGGTTAAACATCATGACATCATTATCTACTTCTTGGTCATGACATCATTATCTCCTTCTGGGTCAAACATCATGACATCATTATCTCCTTCTGGGTTAAACATCATGACATCATTATCTCCTTCTGGGTTAAACATCATGACATCATTATCTCCTTCTGGGTTAAACATCATGACATCATTATCTCCTTCTGGGTTAAACATCATGACATCATTATCTCCTTCTGGGTTAAACATCATGACATCATTATCTCCTTCTGGGTTAAACATCATGACATCATTATCTACTTCTTGGTCATGACATCATTATCTCCTTCTGGGTCAAACATCATGACATCATTATCTCCTTCTGGGTTAAACATCATGACATCATTATCTCCTTCTGGGTTAAACATCATGACATCATTATCTCCTTCTGGGTTAAAAACATGCTATGATAATATCATAACCATATCATAATAATATCATAATACTATCATTATACTATCATAGTAATATCATTATACTATCATTATACTATCATAGTAATATCATTATACTATCATAATACTATCATTATACTATCATAGTAATATTATTATACTATCATAATACTATCATTATACTATCATAGTAATATCATAGTAACATCATAATACTATCATTATACTATCATAATACTATCATAGTAATATCATTATACTATCATAGTAATATAATTATACTATCATAATAATATCATAATACTATCATAATACTATCATAGTAATATCATTATACTATCATAATAATATCGTAATACTAGCATAATACTATCATAATACTATCATAGTAATATCATACTATCATAGTAATATCATAATACTATCATAAAAATATCATAATACTATCATAATACTGTCATTATACTATCATAGTAATATCATTATACTATCATAGTAATATCATAATACTATCATAATAATATCATAATACTATCATTATACTATCATAGTAATATCATAATACTATCATAGTAATATCATAATACTATCATAGTAATATCATTATACAATCACAGTACTATCATAATACTATCATAATAGTAACATACTAGTATATTTATTAAGAGGACCAGCAGAAAAGGAAGAAGAAGAAGAAGAAGAAGAAGAAAAAGAAGAAGAAGAGTTAATTAGCTCGTTAAGTGGCCAGCTTTATTTCCTTCTTGGCTAATAAACATGCTGCCTTCTTCATCTTCTTCTTCTTCTTCTTCTTCTTCTTCTTCTTCTTCTTCTTCTTCTTCTTCTTCTTCTTCTTCTTCTTCTTCTTCTTCTTCTTCTTCTTCTTCTTCTTCTTCTTCTTCTTCTTCTTCTTCTTCTTCTTCTTCTTCTCACTACTATCTACCTACTACTACCTCATTATCATCATCATCATCATAATAACAACAACAATATTAATAATTATTATAATAATAATAATAATAATAATAATCATAATAATAATAATAATAATAGTAATGATAATAATAATAATATTAATAATATTATTATAATAATATTATAACAATATAATAATAATATAAAAATGATATTATAACAATATAATAGTAATAATAATAATAATATAATATAATACTAGTAATAATAAGAACAACATAAGGATGATGATTATAATAATAATAATAATTATAATAATAATAATAATAATAATAATAATAATAATAATAATAGTAATAATATAACAATATCATAATAAAATATTACAAATAGGAATACAACAATATAATGACAATTAATATAATAATAATTCTGATGATAATAGTAATAATAATATATTATTATAACAATATAATAAAAATAATAACAATAATATTAGTAATAATAATAATCACAATAATACTAACAAGAGTAATAGCAATCATATTATTAATACTAACATAATAATAAAAATAAAAATAATACTATAGTAATATTAATAATATTAATAATATTAACAATAATAATAATAATAATAATAATAATAATATAATAACACTATTAATAATACAAATAACAATATAATATAATATAATAATATAATAATCATCATAATATTAATAATAATAATAATAATAATAATAATAATAATAATAATAAACAATAATAATAAAAAAAATAAAAATAATAATAATCATAACAATAATAAAATTAATAATAATAGGGAAAAGTGGTAGGAAATGGATGGATGGATAGAGTAGTGAGGAAAATAATAATAGTAAGAAAACAACAATTAGTAAAATTATTATTGTTATACTCTATCATATTATTATTATTATTATTATTAAGAAGAAGACATCAATGCTGAATACATGCTTCAATATTTCATTGTAATACTCAGTAATACTAAATAATAACATGTGTATGTGTAGTGTATTTTTCACCAATAATAATACTACTAAATAGTAACATGTAGTAGTGTATTTTTGACAAAGTACCAGGATGTAATACTATTACTAAATAGTAACATGTAGTAGTGTATTTTTGACCAAGTACCAGGATGTAATAATACTACTAAATAGTAACATGTAGGTGTGTGTGTGTGTGTGTGTGTGTGTGTGTGTGTGTGTGTGTGTGTATGTTTGTGTGTGTGTGTGTGTGTGTGTGTGTGTGTGTGTGTGTGTGTGTGTGTGTGCGTGTATGTTTGTGTTTTTATGGCATCATTACATGTTGGCAACGCTCATTTGCATATAAATGCACTAACACACACACACACACACACACACACACACACACACACACACACACACACACACACACACACACACACACACACACACACACACACACACACACACACACACACACACACACACACACACACGCCGGTGTACCTGTGTGTGTGTGTGTGTGTGTGTGTGTTAGTGCATGAATGAGTGCGCGCAGAGAGAAGATCGCAGATGTCAGCAATTTGGGATTTGGAGCAGGAAAGCCAAGGTGGGTTCATTTGAGGCGTGCGTGGGGGAAAAAACGAGGGTAATAAGAAAACAAAATAGTAAAAAAAGGAAAAGAAATAAAAAGGGAAGTAATAAAAGGGAAACAAATGTAGACGACATAAAGTTGGTAAGATGGAGGAGCAGCAGAGTGAGACTTCATTGATTACATGATCTTTGTGTCTAATGAAGGCAGGCAGGCCCACATCTAAATGTGAGGTCATACATCACCTCCAGTCCTGGCAGCTCACTCAAGTACACACTCAAGTACACACTCAATTACTCACTCAATTACTCACTAAAGTACTCACTAAGGTACTCACTCAATTACTCACTTAATAACTCACTCAAGTACTGACTCAATTACTCATTTAATTACTCACTCAAGTACTCACTCAAGTACACACTCAATTACTCACTAAAGTACTCACTCAAGTACTGACTCAATTACTCATTTAATTACTCACTCAAGTACTCACTCAAGTACACACTCAATTACTCACTCAAGTACTCACTAAAGTATTTACTCAATTACTAACTCAAGTACACACTCAATTACTCACCCAATTACTCTCTCAATTACTCACTCAAGTACCCACTCAATTACTCACTCAAGTACTCACTAAAGTATTTACTCAATTACTAACTCAAGTACACACTCAATTACTCACTCAATTACTCTCTCAATTACTCAATCAAGTACACACTCAATTACTCACTCAAGTACTCACTAAATTACACACTCAATTACTCACTCGAGTACTCACTCAAGTATTTACTCTATTACTCACTCAAGTACACACTCAATTACTCACTCAAGTACTCACTAAAGTACTCACTCAATTACTCACTAAAGTACTCACTCAATTACTCACTCAAGTACTCACTAAAGTACTCACTCAATTACTCACTAAAGCACTCACTCAATTACTCACTCAATTACTCACTTAATAACTCACTCAATTACTCACTAAAGTACTCACTCAATTACTCACTCAATTACTCACTTAATAACTCACTCAATTACTCACTCAAGTACTCACTCAAGTACTGACTCAATTACTCATTTAATTACTCACTCAAGTACTCACTCAAGTACACACTCAAGTACACACTCAATTACTCACTCAAGTACTCACTAAAGTATTTATTCAATTACTAACTGAAGTACACACTCAATTACTCACTCAATTACTCTCTCAATTACTCACTCAAGTACCCACTCAATTACTCACTCAAGTACTCACTAAAGTATTTACTCAATTACTCACTCAAGTACCCACTCAATTACTCACTCAAGTACTCACTAAAGTATTTACTCAATTACTAACTCAAGTACACACTCAATTACTCACTCAATTACTCTCTCAATTACTCAATCAAGTACACACTCAATTACTCACTCAAGTACTCACTAAAGTACACACTCAATTACTCACTCGAGTACTCACTCAAGTATTTACTCTATTACTCACTCAAGTACACACTCAATTACTCACTCAAGTACTCACTAAAGTGCTCACTCAATTACTCACTCAAGTACACACTCAATTACTCACTCAAGTACTCACTAAAGTACTCACTCAATTACTCACTAAAGTACTCACTCAATTACTCACTCAATTACTCACTTAATAACTCACTCAATTACTCACTAAAGTACTCACTCAAGTACTGACTCAATTACTCATTTAATTACTCACTCAAGTACTCACTCAAGTACACACTCAATTACTCAATCAAGTACACACTCAATTACTCACTCAAGTACACACTCAATTACTCACTCAATTTCTCACTCAAGTACACACTCAATTACTCACTAAAGTACTCACTCAATTACTCACTCAATTACTCACTCAAGTACACACTCAATTACTCACTCAAGTACACACTCAATTACTCACTCAAGTACTCACTAAAGTATTTACTCAATTACTAACTCAAGTACACACTCAATTACTCACTCAATTACTCTCTCAATTACGCAATCAAGTACACACTCAATTACTCACTCAAGTACTCACTAAAGTACACACTCAATTACTCACTCAAGTACTCACTCAAGTATTTACTCTATTACTCACTCAAGTACACACTCAATTACTCACTCAAGTACTCACTAAAGTGCTCACTCAATTACTCACTCAAGTACTCACTCAAGTATTTACTCTATTACTCACTCAAGTACACACTCAATTACTCACTCAAGTACTCACTAAAGTGCTCACTCAATTACTCCCTAAAGTACACATTCAATTACTCACTCAAGTACTCACTAAAGTACTCACTCAAGTACTCACTAAAGTACTCACTAAAGTATTTGCTCAAGTACACACTCAAGTACTCACTAAAGTACTCAGTAAAGTACACACTCAAGTACTCACTAAAGTACTCACTTAATTACTCACTAAGGTACTCACTCAAGTACTCACTAAAGTTCTCACTAAAGAAGTCAGTCAATTACTCACTAAAGTACTCACTAAAGTACATACTCAAGTACTCACTAAAGTACACACTCAAGTACTCACTAAAGTACTCACTAAAGTACTCACTCAAGTACTCACCAAAGTTCTCTCTAAAGTACTCACTCAATTACTCACTAAAGTACTCAAGTACTCACTAAAGTACACAGTCAAGTACACACTCAAATACTCACTAAAGATCTCACTAAGGTACTCACTCAATTACTCACTAAAGTACTCAATTACTCACTAAAGTAGACACTCAAGTACTCACTAAAGTACACAGTCAAGTACACACTCAAATACTCACCAAAGTACTCACTTAAGTACTCACAAAAGTATGCACTCAAGTACTCACTAAAGTATTTACTCAATTACTCACTCAAGTACACACTCAATTACTCACTCAAGTACTCACTAAAGTGCTCACTCAATTACTCGCTAAAGTACACATTCAATTACTCACTCAAGTACTCACTAAAGTGCTCACTCAATTACTCGCTAAAGTACACATTCAATTACTCACTCAAGTACTCCATAAAGTACTCACTCAAGTGCTCACTCAATTACTCACTAAAGTACTCACTAAAGTACTCACTCAAGTACTCACTAAAGTGCTCACTCAATTACTCGCTAAAGTACACATTCAATTACTCACTCAAGTACTCACTAAAGTACTCACTGAAGTACTCACTCAATTACTCACTAAAGTACTCACTAAAGTACTCACTAAAGTACTTGCTCAAGTACTCGCTCAAGTACTCATTCAAGTACTCACTAAAGTATGCACTCAAGTACTCACTCAAGTACTCACTCAAGTACTCACTAAAGTAATCACTAAAGTACACACTCAAGTACTCACTAAAGTACTCACTTAGTTACTCACTAAGGTACTCACTCAAGTACTCACTCAATTACTCTCTCAATTACTCACTCAAGTACTCACTCAAGTACTCACTTAATTACTCACTAAGGTACTCACTCAAGTACTCACTCAATTACTCTCTCAATTACTCACTCAAGTACTCACTAAAGTTCTCACTAAAGAAGTCAGTCAATTACTCACTCAAGTACTCACTAAAGTACACACTCAAGTACTCACTCAAGTACTCACTTAATTACTCACTAAGGTACTCACTCAAGTACTCACTCAATTACTCTCTCAATTACTCACTCAAGTACTCACTAAAGTTCTCACTAAAGAAGTCAGTCAATTACTCACTCAAGTACTCACTAAAGTACACACTCAAGTACTCACTGAAGTACTCACTAAAGTACTCACTTAATTACTCACTAAGGTACTCACTCAAGTACTCACTCAATTACTCACTCAAGTACTCACTAAAGTTTTCACTAAAGAAGTCAGTCAATTACTCACTCAAGTACTCACCAAAGTACACACTCAAGTACTCACTAAAGTACTCACTCAAGTACTCACCAAAGTTCTCTCTAAAGTACTCACTCAATTACTCACTAAAGTACTCAGGTACTCACTAAAGTACACAATCAAGTACACACTCTAATGCTCACTAAAGATCTCATTAAAGTACTCACTCAATTACTCACTAAAGTACTCACTCAATTACTCACTAAAGTACTCACTCAATTACTCACTAAAGTAGACACTCAAGTACTCACTAAAGTACACAGTCAAGTACACACTCAAATACTCACTAAAGTACTCACGAACGTATGCACTCAAGTACTCACTAAAGTATACTCTCAAGTACTCAGTAAAGTATACACTGAAGTAGTCAGTAAAGTATACACTGAAGTACTCACTACTACCAAGTACAAACCCCGTTTCCATATGAGTTGGGAAATGGTGTTAGATGTAAATATAAACGCAATACAATGATTTGTATTGCATTTATATTTACATCTAACACCATTTCCCAACTCATATGGAAACGGGGTTTGTACCTGAAGGTGTGCACTCAGACAGGTGTGCACTCGTGCAGGTGTGCACTCGTGCAGGTGTGCACTCGTGCAGGTGTGCACTCGTGCAGGTGTGCACCATCAAGGCGTTTGGTCAAGGCAGCGCAGAGAAGCAGAAACGTCATGGACAGCCATGAGTGGCGACAGCCAAATGGCAAAGATCTGTTTGAGACACACTTTAATCTCTGCTCGCTGCTCGCTGCTCTCTGCTCTCTGCTCGCTGCTCCTTGCTCTTCTCCCCCAGAATAGAAAGTAGAAGTGAGAGTGGAAGAGAAAATGGACGCAGGACAGGAGGGAAGTGCCACTAATGGCTGGAGAACATTGTGGCGAGCAGGACGACATCATCATCATCATCACCACTCTGATGCCTTTTAGGACACACACACACACACACACACACACACACACACACACACACACACACACACACACACACACACACACACACACACACACACACACACACACACACACACACACACACACACACACACACACGTATGCGGCTAAAATGCATGAAACATGTAAAAGTGTGGATAGTGTTTTACATTTTTCCCATCATGCATTGTAATGGACTTAATGGAGTGTCACTTTCTTTCTTTTTAAAAAATAATATCCAGAAAGTTCAATGAACATGTTGGGATTTATTTGACTGTGTGTGTTGTCTTTTTGTGTTGTCTTTTTGTGTTGTCTTTTTGTTTATTGTCTTTTTGTGTTGTCTTTTTGTGTTGTCTTTTTGTGTTGACTTTTTGTGTTGACTTTTTGTGTTGTCTTTTTGTGTTGACTTTTTGTGTTGACTTTTTGTGTTGTCTTTTTGTGTTGACTTTTTGTGTTGTCTTTTTGTGTTGACTTTTTGTGTTGTCTTTTTGTGTTGTCTTTTTGTGTTGACTTTGTGTGTTGTCTTTTTGTGTTGTCTTTTTGTTTATTGTCTTTTTGTGTTGTCTTTTTGTGTTGACTTTTTGTGTTGACTTTTTGTGTTGTCTTTTTGTGTTGACTTTTTGTGTTGACTTTTTGTGTTGTCTTTTTGTGTTGACTTTTTGTGTTGTCTTTTTGTGTTGACTTTTTGTGTTGTCTTTTTGTGTTGTCTTTTTGTGTTGACTTTGTGTGTTGTCTTTTTGTGTTGTCTTTTTGTGTTGACTGTGTGTGTTGTCTTTTTGTGTTGATTTTGTGTGTTGTCTTTTTGTGTTGACTTTGTGTGTTGTCTTTTTGTGTTGTCTTTTTGTGTTGACTTTGTGTGTTGTCTTTTTGTGTTGTATTTTTGTGTTGACTTTGTGTGTTGTCTTTTTGTGTTGTCTTTTTGTGTTTACCTTGTGTGTTGTCTTTTTGTGTTTACCTTGTGTGTTGTCTTTTTGTGTTGTCTTTTTGTGTTTACCTTGTGTGTTGTCATTTTGTGTTTACCTTGTGTGTTGTCTTTTTGTGTTTACCTTGTGTGTTGTCTTTGTGTGTTGTCTTTTTGTGTTTACCTTGTGTGTTGTCTTTTTGTGTTTACCTTGTGTGTTGTCTTTTTGTGTTTACCTTGTGTGTTGTCTTTTTGTGTTTACCTTGTGTGTGTTTTTTTGTATTTACCTTGTGTGTTGTCTTTTTGTGTTTACCTTGTGTGTTGTCATTTTGTGTTTACCTTGTGTGTTGTCTTTTTGTGTTGTCTTTTTGTGTTTACCTTGTGTGTTGTCTTTTTGTGTTTACCTTGTGTGTTGTCTTTTTGTCTTTACCTTGTGTGTTGTCTTTTTGTGTTGTCTTTTTGTGTTTACCTTGTGTGTTGTCTTTTTGTGTTTACCTTGTGTGTTGTCATTTTGTGTTTACCTTGTGTGTTGTCTTTTTGTGTTTACCTTGTGTGTTGTCTTTTTGTGTTTACCTTGTGTGTTGTCTTTTTGTGTTGTCTTTTTGTGTTTACCTTGTGTGTTGTCTTTTTGTGTTTACCTTGTGTGTTGTTTTTTGTGTTTACCTTGTGTGTTGTCTTTTTGTGTTTACCTTGTGTGTTGTCTTTTTGTGTTTACCTTGTGTGTTGTCATTTTGTGTTTACCTTGTGTGTTGTCTTTTTGTGTTGTCTTTTTGTGTTTACCTTGTGTGTTGTCTTTTTGTGTTTACTTTGTGTGTTGTCTTTTTGTCTTTACCTTGTGTGTTGTCTTTTTGTGTTGTCTTTTTGTGTTTACCTTGTGTGTTGTCTTTTTGTGTTTACCTTGTGTGTTGTCATTTTGTGTTTACCTCGTGTGTTGTCTTTTTGTGTTTACCTTGTGTGTTGTCTTTTTGTGTTTACCTTGTGTGTTGTCTTTTTGTGTTTACCTTGTGTGTTGTCTTTTTGTGTTTACCTTGTGTGTTGTCTTTTTGTGTTGTCTTTTTGTGTTTACCTTGTGTGTTGTTTTTTTGTGTTTACCTTGTGTGTTGTCTTTTTGTGTTTACCTTGTGTGTTGTCTTTTTGTGTTTACCTTGTGTGTTGACTTTGTGTGTTGACTTTGTTTGTTGACTTTTTGTGTTGGTTTATCAATTGTGTTGCACCATGACTAGGGAAGGTTGTTTGCATTGGGTCCTATAAGTATATACTGTGCATTGTGCTCATTAAGATGTACTGTTTATCACTCAATGTCATAATTACATCAGCCTTGTCACAGGTGATCCATGAATAATTAATTATTATTCAGGATGACTTAAGTAACTTGTGGGTCAATTGTAACAGAGTAGTTTTAATGCAAAATACTTTTACTTGAGTATTATAGTGAAGAACAAAGACTACTTTTACTTAGTTACATTAGCTTAAGTAACTTTTGAGTCAATTGTACCAGAGTAGTTTTAATGTAAAATACTTTTACTTGAGTTTTTTAGTAAAGAAAAACAGAGTACTTTTACTTAGTTACATTGACTTAAGTAACATTTGGGTGAATTGTACCAGAGTAGTTTTAATGCAAAATACTTTTACTTGAGTATTTTAGTGAAGAACAAAGACTATTTTTACTTGACTTAAGTAACTTTTGGGTGAATTGTACCAGAGTAGTTTTAATGCAACTTACTTTTACTTGAGTATTTTAGTGAAGAAGAAAGACTACTTTTACTTAGTTACATTGACTTAAGTTGGTTTTACATCAGTTGTACCAGAGTAGTTTTAATAAAACATACTTTTACTCGAATATTTTAGTTAAGAAGAAACAATACTATTACTTAGTTACATTGACTTAAGTAACTTTTGGGTCAATTGTACCAGAGTAGTTTTAATGTAACTTACTTTTACTTGAGTATTTCAGTGAAGAAGAAATACTATTTTGACTTAAGTAACTTTTGGGTCAATTGTACCAGAGTAGTTTTAATGTAACTTACTTTTACTTGAGTATTTCAATAAAGAAGAAATACTATTTTTACTTAGTTACATTGACTTAAGTAACTTTTGGGTCAATTGTACCAGAGTAGTTTTAATGCAACATACTTTTACTTGAGTATTTTAGTGAAGAACAAAGACTACTTTTACTTAGTTACATTGACTTAAGTAACCTTTCAGTCAATTATACCAGAGTAGTTTTAATGCAACATACTTTTACTTTTAGTGAAGAAGAAAGATTACTTTTACTTAGTTACTTCTACTTAAGTTACTTTTTACATCAGTTGTACCAGAGTATTTTTAATGCAACATACTTTTACTTGAGTATTTTAGAAAAGCAGACAGATTACTTTCACTTAGTTACTTAAGTAACTTTTGGGTCAATTGTTCCAGAGTAGTTTTAATGCAACATACTTTTACTTGAGTATTTTAGTGAAAAACAAAGACTACTTTTACTTAGTTACATTGACTTGAGTAACTTTTGGGTCAATTGTACTAGAGTAGTTTTAATGTAACTTACTTTTACTCGAGTATTTTAGAAAATAAGACGGATTGCTTTTACTTAGTTACTTAAGTAACTTTTGGGTCAATTGTACTAGAGTAGTTTTAATGTAACTTACTTTTACTTGAGTAATTTAGAAAACAAGACGGATTACTTTTACTCAGTTACTTAAGTAACTTTTGGGTCAATTGTACCAGAGTAGTTTTAATAAAACAGACTTGTACTTTTAGTGAAGAAGAAATATTACTTTTACTTAGTTACTTATACTGAAGTTACTTTTTACATCATTTGTACCAGAGTCTTTTTAATGCAAAATACTTTTACTTGAGTATTTTAGTGAAGAAGAAAGACTACTTTTACTTAGTTACATTGACTTAAGTAACCTTTCAGTCAATTATACCAGAGTAGTTTTAATGCAACATACTTTTACTTTTAGTGAAGAAGAAATATTACTTTCACTTAGTTACTTCTACTTAAGTTACTTTTTACATCAGTTGTACCAGAGTATTTTTAATGCAACATACTTTTACTTGAGTATTTTAGAAAAACAGACAGATTACTTTCACTTAGTTACTTAAGTAACTTTTGGGTGAATTGTTCCAGAGTAGTTTTAATGCAACATACTTTTACTTGAGTATTTTAGAAAAGCAGACAGATTACTTTCACTTAGTTACTTAAGTAACTTTTGGGTCAATTGTACCAGAGTAGTGTTAATGTAACTTACTTTTACTTGAGTATTTTAGTGAAGAACAAAGACTATTTTTACTTGACTTAAGTAACTTTTGGGTCAATTGTACCAGAGTAGTTTTAATGCAACTTACTTTTACTTGAGTATTTTAATGAAGAAAGACTATTTTTAATTAGTTACTTCTACTTAAGTTAGTTTTACATAAGTTGTACCAGAGTAGTTTTAATAAAACATACTTTTACTCTAATATTTTAGTTAAGAGGAAACAATACTATTACTTAGTTACATTGACTTAAGTAACTTTTGGGTCAATTGTACCAGAGTAGTGTTAATGTAACTTACTTTTACTTGAGTATTTTAGTGAAGAACAAAGACTATTTTTACTTGACTTAAGTAACTTTTGGGTCAATTGTACTAGAGTAGTTTTAATGTAACTTACTTTTACTTGAGTATTTTAGTGAAGAAGAAAGACTACTTTTACTTAGTTACATTGACTTAAGTTGGTTTTACATCAGTTTTACCAGAGTAGTTTTAATAAAACATACTTTTACTCGAATATTTTAGTTAAGAAGAAACAATACTATTACTTAGTTACATTGACTTAAGTAACTTTTGGGTCAATTGTACCAGAGTAGTGTTAATGTAACTTACTTTTACTTGAGTATTTTAGTGAAGAACAAAGACTATTTTTACTTGACTTAAGTAACTTTTGGGTCAATTGTACCAGAGTAGTTTTAATGCAAAATACTTTTACTTGAGTATTTTAGTGAAGAACAAAGACTACTTTTACTTAGTTACATTGACTTAAGTAACCTTTCAGTCAATTATACCAGAGTAGTTTTAATGCAACATACTTTTACTTTTAGTGAAGAAGAAAGATTACTTTTACTTAGTTACTTCTACTTAAGTTACTTTTTACATCAGTTGTACCAGAGTATTTTTAATGCAACATACTTTTACTTGAGTATTTTAGAAAAGCAGACAGATTACTTTCACTTAGTTACTTAAGTAACTTTTGGGTCAATTGTTCCAGAGTAGTTTTAATGCAACATACTTTTACTTGAGTATTTTAATGAAGAAAGACTATTTGTAATTAGTTACTTCTACTTAAGTTAGTTTTACATAAGTTGTACCAGAGTAGTTTTAATAAAACATACTTTTACTCGAATATTTTAGTTAAGAAGAAACAATACTATTACTTAGTTACATTGACTTAAGTAACTTTTGGGTCAATTGTACCAGAGTAGTTTTAATGTAACTTACTTTTACTTGAGTATTTCAGTGAAGAAGAAATACTATTTTTACTTAGTTACATTGACTTAAGTAACTTTTGGGTCAATTGTACCAGAGTAGTTTTAATGCAACATACTTTTACTTGAGTATTTTAGTGAAGAACAAAGACTGCTTTTACTTAGTTACATTGACTTTAGTAACTTTGGGTCAATTGTACTAGAGTAGTTTTAATGTAACTTACTTTTACTTGAGTATTTTAGTGAAGAAGAAAGACTACTTTTACTTAGTTACATTGACTTAAGTTGGTTTTACATCAGTTTTACCAGAGTAGTTTTAATAAAACGTACTTTTACTCGAATATTTTAGTTAAGAAGAAACAATACTATTACTTAGTTACATTTACTTAAGTAACTTTTGGGTCAATTGTACCAGAGTAGTGTTAATGTAACTTACTTTTACTTGAGTATTTTAGTGAAGAACAAAGACTATTTTTACTTGACTTAAGTAACTTTTGGGTCAATTGTACCAGAGTAGTTTTAATGCAACATACTTTTACTTGAGTATTTTAATGAAGAAAGACTATTTGTAATTAGTTACTTCTACTTAAGGTAGTTTTACATCAGTTGTACCAGAGTAGTTTTAATAAAACATACTTTTACTCGAATATTTTAGTTAAGAAGAAACAATACTATTACTTAGTTACATTGACTTAAGTAACTTTTGGGTCAATTGTACCAGAGTAGTTTTAATGTAACTTACTTTTACTTGAGTATTTCAGTGAAGAAGAAATACTATTTTTACTTAGTTACATTGACTTAAGTAACTTTTGGGTCAATTGTACCAGAGTAGTTTTAATGTAACTTACTTTTACTTGAGTATTTCAGTGAAGAAGAAATACTATTGTTACTTAGTTACATTGACTTAAGTAACTTTTGGGTGAATTGTACCAGAGTAGTTTTAATGCAAAATACTTTTACTTGAGTATTTTAGTGAAGAACAAAGACTACTTTTACTTAGTTACATTGACTTAAGTAACCTTTCAGTCAATTATACCAGAGTAGTTTTAATGCAACATACTTTTACTTTTAGTGAAGAAGAAAGATTACTTTTACTTAGTTACTTCTACTTAAGTTACTTTTTACATCAGTTGTACCAGAGTATTTTTAATGCAACATACTTTTACTTGAGTATTTTAGAAAAACAGACAGATTACTTTCACTTAGTTACTTAAGTAACTATTGGGTCAATTGTTCCAGAGTAGTTTTAATGCAACATACTTTTACTTGAGTATTTTAGTGAAAAACAAAGACTACTTTTACTTAGTTACATTGACTTGAGTAACTTTTGGGTCAATTGTACTAGAGTAGTTTTAATGTAACTTACTTTTACTCGAGTATTTTAGAAAATAAGACGGATTGCTTTTACTTAGTTACTTAAGTAACTTTTGGGTCAATTGTACTAGAGTAGTTTTAATGTAACTTACTTTTACTTGAGTAATTTAGAAAACAAGACAGATTACTTTTACTCAGTTACTTAAGTAACTTTTGGGTCAATTGTACCAGAGTAGTTTTAATGCAACATACTTTTACTTTTAGTGAAGAAGAAAGATTACTTTTACTTAGTTACTTCTACTTAAGTTACTTTTTACATCAGTTGTACCAGAGTATTTTTAATGCAACATACTTTTACTTGAGTATTTTAGAAAAGCAGACAGATTACTTTCACTTAATTACTTAAGTAACTTTTGGGTCAATTGTTCCAGAGTAGTTTTAATGCAACATACTTTTACTTGAGTATTTTAGTGAAGAACAAAGACTACGTTTACTTAGTTACATTGACTTGAGTAACTTTTGGGTCAATTGTACTAGAGTAGTTTTAATGTAACTTACTTTTACTTGAGTATTTTAGAAAATAAGACGGATTGCTTTTACTTAGTTACTTAAGTAACTTTTGGGTCAATTGGACTAGAGTAGTTTTAATGTAACTTACTTTTACTTGAGTAATTTAGAAAACAAGACAGATTACTTTTACTCAGTTACTTAAGTAACTTTTGGGTCAATTGTACCAGAGTAGTTTTAATAAAACATACTTGTACTTTTAGTGAAGAAGAAATATTACTTTTACTTAGTTACTTATACTTCAGTTACTTTTTACATCAGTTGTACCAGAGTATTTTTAATGCAACATACTTTTACTTGAGTATTTTAGTGAAGAAGAAAGATTACTTTTACTTAGTTACATTCCTATCACTACATTTATTGATATCATCGTTATATTTATTATTGATCGAGACATATTGCTTAGAGCGGGGGTCGGCAACCCGCGGCTCTAGAGCCGCATGCGGCTCTTTAGCGCCGCCCTAGTGGCTCTCTGGAGATTTTTCAAAAATGTATGAAGAATGTAAAAAGATGAGGGGGAAAAAAATCCATTTTTTTGTTTTAGTATGGTTTCTGTAGGAGGACAAACATGACACAAACCTCCCTAATTGTTATAAATCACACTGTTTATATTAAACATCCTTCACTGATTCCAGTATTTGGCGAGCGCCGTTTTGTCCTACTAATTTTGGCGGTCCTTGAACTCACCGTATAGTTTGTTTACATAACTTTCTCCGACTTTCTAGGACGTGTTTTATGCCACTACTTTTTCTGTCTCATTTTGTCCACCACACTTTTAACGTTGTGCGTGAATGCACAAAGGTGAGTTGTGTTGATGTTATTGACTTGTGTGGAGTGCTAATCAGACATATTTGGTCACCGCATGACTGCAAGCTAATCGATGCTAACATGCTATTTATGCTAGCAATATGTACATATTGCATCATTATGCCTCATTTGTAGCTATATTTCAGCTCATTTAGTTTCCTTTAAGTCCTCTTAATTACATTTATATCTCATGACACATGTAATATGGCTTTTCATTTCTTGCGGCTCCAGACAGATTTGTTTTTGTATTTTTGGTCCAATATGGCTCTTTTAACATTTTGGGTTGCCGACCCCTGGCTTAGAGAGACGTGGGTCACATGACCCAGATTGACCAATCCGACGTGAGCACCCGGGACCCTTTGACTCCATTCCACCAATCAGACGCAGCCTGGCGGTCACGTGACCACACTCCAACTACACGCTGTAAAAAGTGACCTGCTTACAAAGTATGAACAATAATAATACTTTATAAATATAAATAATATTTACAACATCATGCGTGTCAGTAGAATGTTCACGTTTCAGCATAGAAAAATGAAACTTCCTTTTATTTGTATATTCATATTTCTAAATTATTATTATTTTGTTCAATTTTGTGGTAATGTTTTTTTATTTTATTTAAAATTAAAATAAAACAACATTTATTCAATTGATTTATATATTTAATTTAATTTAATTCAAATAACTGATTTATACACATTTATATTTATTTATTTAAAAAAAATCCCCTTCCAACGAGAGACAACATGCAGCGCTAAATAGTGGATGTTTTTTTTTAGCACACACACACACACACACACACACACACACACACACACACACACACACACACACACACACACACACACACACACACACACACACACACACACACACACACACACACACACACACGCACACACACGCACACACACACACATCTGGCATGCTTGTTAGTGATTCCCAGTCAGAGGTTGGATGCACTAAAGCGCCGCGAGCGTGACCGTGTCTTGTTAGCGAGGCTTCATGTGTCACATGACCATTAGTACAACAGGAAGTCATGATGAAACATCATGTGGTTGGTCAACTACATCCTCCCCAAACACTGATACAGCTATGATGTGATGATACAGCTATGATGTGATGGTGCAAGGTATGATGTGATGATGCAGGTATGGGCGGGCTGTCTTTGATCACCCCGCCGATGGGGGGGGGGACGCCGCCTCGCGCCTTCACTTCATCCAGCAGGGTCCCGCTCAGTCGCGGACTATACCCTGGAGTTCCGCACCCTTGCTGCTGACAGTGGGTGGGAGCAACAAGGCCCCCATTGAGGACTAAGCGATGAAATCAAGGACAGTTTGCCGCGAGACCAGCCAGCAACCTACCACGACCTCATCAAGCTCATGGAGACAGGCAGCCTGCGAGAAAGTCAGACCTCCAGTATTGGAGAGTCGGACCAGCTCTTACACCTCATCTGCTCCCAGGGGTCGGGCGGACCAACGAGGCGTTCTCCCCGCACCTGCTAGACTGGAGGAACCAATGCAGCCTAGCTGCGGAGGAGAGGGAGAGGAGGTTTCGGCAGCGCCTCTGTCTCTATTGCGGTTTGGCGGGGCATGTCATCCGGGAATGCCCAACACGGCCAAAAGATCAGGCTCACTAGTGAGCCACACCACCATTCCCAGGCCCACAATGACCCTGGCATTCTCTTCCCTGCCACCCTGTCTTGGAGCTCGAAGAGTCTGAAGGTGGGGAGCATATCTGGATTCGGGAGCCGACGAAAATTTTATGGACTGGGAGTTTGCTCGCCCTTGGACACCTCTTTGCCGGCTCAGGCCTTGGATGGTCATCCCCTGGCACCCATCACACACCGCACTGAACCCATATCCCTAACCGTCTCGGGTAATCACACAGAAATCATCAGCCTCTGGATGCTCAATGCACCTGTTGCTCCCCTAGTCATCGGCCGCTCTTGGCTACGCCAGCACGACCCCCAGATTTCCTGGACGTCAGGGAGGATCTTAGCCTGGAGCACGGCTTGCCACGCCAACTGCCTCAAGGCTGCAGTATCCATCTCGAGGAGCCCTAAGCCCTTGTCGCCCCCCCCACGGACCTTGCTGGAGTTCCCTCAGTCTATCATGATCTTGCCGCAGTATTCAGCAAGGAGCAAGCACTCTCCTTACCCCCGCACAGAACGTATGATTGTGCCATCGAGCTCGTGCCCAACGCCGTCCTTCCCTTGAGCCGGCTGTCCAACCACTCCTTACCCAAAAAACAGGCCATGACGAATTATATCACAGACTCCCTCTCTTCCGGCATCATTACTCCCTCCAAGTCCCCGGTAGATGCGGGATTTTTCTTTGTCAACAAGAAAGATGAGTCTTTGCGACCCTGTATTGACTACCGGCAACTCAACCTTATCACAGTCAAGAACAGGTACCCTCTACCCCTCATGAGTTCTTCCTTCGAGCCCCTCGCCCCAGCTACCGTCTTCACCAAGCTTGACCTCCGCAATGCCTACCATCTAGTCCGGATTAAGTGGAAGACGGCCTTCATTATTCACCTAGGCGACTTTGCAATTCGGTCTGACCAACGCCCCAGTTGTCTTCCAGGCGTTGGTCAACGACGTCCTGGGAGACATGCTCGAGAAGTTTGTTGTGGTATACCTTGACGACATTCTTGTGTTTTCTCAGAAACTTCAGGAACATCAGCAGCACGTCCGCATCGTCCTACAGCGCCTTCTCGAGAACCGTCTGTTCGTTAAGGCCGAGAAGTGCAGGTTTCACTCAGCATCTGTCAGCTTTCTTGGCCACATAATCGAGAAGGGAAACATCAGAGCAGACCCCAAGAAGATGGAGGCAGTGGTGGAGTGGCCACAGCCCACCACCTGTACAGAACTCAGAAGATTCCTGGGTTTCTCCGGATTCTACCGTCGTTTCATTAAGGACTTCAGCAAGGTAGCCGCACCTCTCCACGCTTTGACTTCCACACTCTCTGCTTTTCGTTGGACCAAGGAAGCCAACCAGGCCGCTCCTGTGCTGGTCCACCCCGACCCAGACAGTCCTTTCACGGTGGAGGTGGATGCCTCCGACTCTGGAATTAGGGCAGTGCTGTCCCAACGTTCCGGGTATGACAATGTATTGCAGCCATGTGTTTTCTTTTCTAGGCGCCTCTCCCCGACTGAGTGGAACTAGGATGCGAGGAACAGGGAGCTGCTGGCCATCCACAATGCTCTGGTAGAGTAGAGGCACTAGCTGGAGGGGGACAAAAACCCATTTCTGGTCCTGACTGACCACCGCAATCACATCCACATTCGCCCAGCCAGAAGGCTAAACGATCGACAAGCGCGCTGGGCACAATTCTTCCGTAGATTCAATTACACTCTCTCCTTCAGACCTGGCTCGTGTAATGTCAAGGCGGACGCCCTCTCTCGGCAGTTTTCGGAGGAGCGCACCAGTAAGCCTACGGCGGAGACCATCCTTCCCCTCTACCCATGTCATAGAGATGGTAACGTGGGCGATCGAAGGCCTGGTCAAAACGGCCCTGCGCTCCGACCCTGGTCCCGACAGCTGACCCCCGAACAAGCTGTTTGTTTCCAAACCTCTGAGACCCAAGGTACTGGACTGGGCACACTCAAGTTTTCATAGATCCATAGATCCCTTTCATTTATTCGACGTCGGTTCTGGTGGTCCTCCACGGAGGCGGATACCCGCGAGTTTGTCGCTGCGTGCAACATTTGCGCCCGCAACAAGACTGCCCACAGTCCTCCGTCAGGCCTCCTATGTCCTCTCCCCATTCCTAGTCGACCATGGTCCCACATCGGCCT
>NC_084757.1:34665031-34697531 GCF_033978785.1 Entelurus aequoreus
TAATAATAATAATAATAATAATGATAATAAAATTGATACGTACCAGAGTGAAGGTGATGATCCTCTCAGTTGCAGCTGAAGTCCTCCAACGTGTGTGTAAGATACTGATGTTCATGTGATATCAGCCAGGTCCTCTCTCTCTCTCTCTCTCTCTCTCTCTCTCTCTCTCTCTCTCTCTCTCTCTCTCTCTCTCTCTCTCTCTCTCTCTCTCTCTCTCTCTCTCTCTCTCTCCCCCTCCCTCTCTCCCCTTCTCTCGCCCCTGCCTTCCCGTCCATTAGTGTTCATGCGCCTGCATGGAGGACGAGTGCCTTCTCTAAGAGCCTTGCTATTTTGGATGAGGGGACAGTGGCCATCATTTAGGGTCTCTCTGCAGACCACACGCACCCAGCAGACTCTGACCCGGAGCGCCTCGTGCATGATTGAAGACGCCGCCATGTTTCCTATTTGTGCCCCGGACACTTCATTAGGTACACGCCGGATATCTGATGGTCACCACACGCAACACTTTTAAAATACTATTGTGTAACATTTTTAACACAATTATTGTGTTGTTTCTTCATGCTGGAATCCACTCTTGACATATACACTGCAACTGTGCACTTGCCCCATGTAATACATGTCATGTATCACACACAACTATGTGACGTTAGGGAGTTAGCATAGCTATGCAAGTTACATGCTAACATTACATTTTAACATTGTGCTAAGGTGGCAACACTAGTGTAGCAATGTGAGCTACATGCTAACTTTACTTTTTAACATCTTGCTAGGTTAGAAAGACTGGCATAGCAATGTGAGCTACGTGCTAACATTATATTTCCTCCTCATGCATGATTAGCAAGACTAGCATAGCTGTGTGAGCTACAAGCTAACATTACATTTTACCATAAAACTAGGTTAGCAACATTAGCACGGCTATGTGAGCTACATGCTAACTTTACTTTTTAACATCATGTTAGGTTAGCAACACCAGCATAGCTATGTGAGCTACATGCTAACATTACATTTTAACATCATGCTAGGTTAGTAACACTAACATAGCTATGTGAGCTACATGCTAACATCACATTTTAACATCATGCTAGATTAGCAACACTGACATAGCTGTGTGAGCTACATGCTAACTTTAAATTTTAACATCATGTTAGGTTGATAACACTAGCATAGCTATGTGAGCTACATGCTAACATCACATTTTAACATCATGCTGGGTTAGCAACGATAGCACAGCTATGTAAGCTACATGCTAACATTCTATTTTAATATCATGTTAGGTTCATAACACTAGCATAGCTATGTGAGCTACATCTTAACATCACATTTTAACATCATGCTAGGTTAGCAACATTAGCACAGCCATGTGAGCTCCATGCTAACTTTACTTTTTAACATCATGTTAGGTTAGCAACACGAGCATAGCTATATGAGCTACATGCTAACATCACATTTTAACATCATGCTAGATTAGCAACACTGACATAACTGTGTGAGCTACATGCTAACATTACATTTTAACATCATGTTAGGTTCGTAACACTAGCATAGCTATGTGAGCTACATGCCAACATCACATTTTAACATCTTGCTGGATTAGCAACACTAGCATAGCTATGTGAGCTACATGCTAACTAAACATTTTAACATCCTGTTAGGTTAGTAACTATAGCGTAGCTATGTGAGCAACATGCTAACATGATATTTTAACATCTTGCTGGATTAGCAACATTAGCATAGCTATGTGAGCTGCATGCTAACATCACATTTTACGCTAGCATAGCTATGTGAGCTACATGCTAACTTTACATCATGCTAGGTTAGCATAAATACTGAAGAAAAAAATAAATGATCAAACTTCCAACTTCCACATCTGTAACTGGCTGAAGGATATTGGCTGAAGTATACTTTTAGATGCGTAGTGAAGCCTTTTTTTTTTTTTTTTTTCCAAAATGGTGGGCTTTTTCCTTCATGACGTCAACTACGAAACGCGAGCGTTTGCGCTTCGCTTCTCTTCAAACTTCCGTCGAAAGAAAAACGGGACACCTGAAGGAGTTTTTAACGTAGTCTTTTTTTGGTATGGCAGCACTGCCACCTAGAGGAGGGCAACAGTATCACTCAGCGTAATACATGTCAGAATAATTATATCTAAGTTATCACACAACTTTGTGTTGCCATGAGAGGACAAAAGCTGTCTGTAAAACTCCACTGTGTAGGATGGGAAGCAACATGAAGGTGTTCTGTTTACTTCTTCTATTGTAATCCACAGAAAGATTTTGTCTTGACCTCTTCTTTGAACTGTTTTACGACCTTTTCTTTGAACTGTTCTGCAACCAAAGGCGATGGCTGTTTACGACCCCCGTCCCTTAGAAACAGCTGTTGCAATGTAATCGGGGAAACTCCAAATAAAAGAGGAGGCGTACAATCTTTCGCCAGAGCGTGATGGAGACTGTCAAAGAGTACAGCCCAGACGCGCTCTCCTCAATTGAGCCAAATTTAATTCTGTCTCGGTTTAATTCCTTGCTTCTAGTCTTGTTTAATATATGTCATTGGTGTTTGAAGCTGACAATAATGTCTACTTAATGTTCCCTCGGGCTGGAAACAAGACCATTAGGTTCGTGAAGAAAGTGTTCCTAATGTTGTGGCCTGAGCGCGGCGTCCCCGAAGGCAAGATGGAATCTCACCCTTACAGTTTTTCCCGCCCAGCAGTGCGAGTCCTCCTTGACGGGATTTGTATTCCCGTCCTAATGAATTGCGGGTTGTTTTTTTTATGCTGCGTGACTCGCTCTCCTCCGCCAAGTGTTGCTCGTGAGCTAACCTGAGAACTCTCGCCGTGTCCCACAGGGCGGGTGCTGCAGGACCTGGCGAGACGCTCCAAGACAAAAGATCAAGTCCCCCCAAGGAGGGACAAAGTCTGAGGTGAGCACGCTAACTCCGAGTCTTGGCCGGCTTTAATCCACTGGATTATGTTCCGCTAATCCTCATCCGACCTTCTTGTCGGTACCAGGAATGTGAGACAGGAACGATACTTCCTGTCATGTGACGCCGCGGAAGATGGACGCTCCTTCCCGAGTATCAAGAAAAGAGTACTAAAAAAGAGGCAAAACACACTTTTATGCAGGAAGCACTCCAACAGCCAATCAGACGCTGACTTGATGAGGAATGAGTCAACACCATCAATTCTGCCTAGCAACCGGCTCAAAAGTCAGTTAATGATCCCATTGGAAGTGTCCTGAAGCGATATCGATATCAGCTTGGTATCATCGAAACACACCAGTATGGGGTTGTTTGTAAAATGTGTGATATCATGTGCGATACAAGCGGTCCTGCAGCGTGTTTACTTGTGTGTGATATCATGCGCAATACAAGCAGTCCTGCAGTGTATTTACTTGTGTGCGATATCATGTGCGACACAAGCAGTCCTGCAGCATATTTACTTGTGTGCGATATCATGTGCAATGCAAGCAGTCCTGCAGCATGTTTACTTGTGTGTGATATCATGTATGATACAAGCACAGTCCTGCAGCGTGTTTACTTGTGTGTGATATCATGCGCAATACAAGCAGTCCTGCAGCATATTTACTTGTGTGCGATATCATGTGCAACACAAGCAGTCCTGCAGCGTATTTACTTGTGTGCGATATCATGTGCGATACAAGCAGTCCTGCAGCGTGTTTACTTGTGTGTGATATCATGTATGATACAAGCAGTCCTGCAGCATATTTACTTGTGTGCGATATCATGTGCAATACAAGCAGTCCTGCAGCGTATTTACTTGTGTGCGATATCATGTGCAACACAAGCAGTCCTGCAGCGTATTTACTTGTGTGCGATATCATGTGCGATACAAGCAGTCCTGCAGCGTGTTTACTTGTGTGTGATATCATGCGCAATACAAGCAGTCCTGCAACGTGTTTACTTGTGTGCGATATCATGTGCAACACAAGCAGTCCTGCAGCGTATTTACTTGTGTGCGATATCATGTGCGATACAAGCAGTCCTGCAGCGTGTTTACTTGTGTGTGATATCATGTATGATACAAGCAGTCCTGCAGCATGTTTACTTGTGTGTGATATCATGCGCAATACAAGCGGTCCAGCAGCGTGTTTACTTGTGAATGATATTATGTGCGATATAAGCAGCCCTGCAGGTGTTTACTTGTGTGTGATATCATGCGCAATACAAGCGGTCCAGCAGCGTGTTTACTTGTGAATGATATTATGTGCGATATAAGCAGCCCTGCAGGTGTTTACTTGTGTGTGATATCATGTGCGATACAAGCAGTCCTGCAGTGTTTTTACTTGTGTGTGATATAATGTGCGACACAAGCAGTCCTGCAGTGTTTTTACTTGTGTGTGATATCATGTGCGATACAAACAGTCCTGCAGCGCGTAATGGCTCCCATTTTTTATAGTCTTTGGTATGAGTCGGCCGGGGTTTGAACTCACGACCTACCAATCTCAGGGCGGACACTCTAACCACTAGGCCACTGAGTAAGTTGATAATATCCACAAGGTTCAAAGAGCAGGTTGTGTAATGTGTTTTTTTTTTTTTTGCGCCATGACTAGGGAAGGTTGTTTGGATTTTTGGATTGGGTCGTATAAGTGAATGCTGTGCCGACAATTCATGGTCGTCGGTCTGTATTGAAAATTCAAATTCAAATGATGCTTTTTGTGATTCGTTATTGAGCTCTAAGTTATCGAGTCTTCATGTTTTTTTAAAGACAGGGTCCCCACACTTTTTGACTGGGGGGCCACAGAGATCCCCAACACAGATTGACTGGGGGGGCCACAGAGATCCCCAACATAGATTGGCTGGGGGGTCCGCAGAGATCCCCAACATAGATTGACTGGGGGGCCACAGAGATCCCCAACATACATTGACTGGGGGGCCACAGAGATCCCCAACACAGATTGACTGGGGGGCCACAGAGATCCCCAACATAGATTGACTGGGGGGTCCACAGAGATCCCCAACATAGATTGACTGGGGGGCCACAGAGATCCCCAACATAGATTGACTGGGGGGCCACAGAGATCCCCAACATAGATTGACTGGGGGGCCACAGAGATCCCCAACACAGATTGACTGGGGGGGCCACAGAGATCCCCAACATAGATTGACTGGGGGGCCACAGAGATCCCCACACTTTTTGACTGGGGGGCCACAGAGATTGTGAATGTAAATAGTGCTCGCTCTATTGGTGCATCCTTACAAGTCCTGGTTTATGTGCAAATGCCAAGGAGCAAGTAGTCATCACACACGCACACACACACACACACACACACACACACACACACACACACACACACACACACACACACACACACACACACACACACACACACACACACACACACACACACACACACACACACGCACACACACACACACACACACACTGTGCATGATTCATCTGATGTTGAGAAGAAAAGATGAAGAGGTACCCTGAAGGACTCTCATGTCCTCATCAGTCCTTTTCCTGTTTGCTGTTTCTTTTAGCCTTCTTTTCACACTACTTTAATACAACAACCTCATTTACTCATTTAATACAACAATACCATTTTATCTTTTTAATACAACGACAATCTAAATTAATAATTGAATACAACAACCTTCTTTACAAACTCCGGCTGATTTCCTTCTCCATCTTTCCCTCACTCGTGAACAAGACCCCAAGATACTTAAACTCCTCCACCTGGGACAGAGTCTCGTCCCCTACCTGGACTGTGCAATCCATCGGTTTCCTGCTGAGAACCGTGGCCTCAGATTTGGAGATGCTGATCCTCATTCCAGCCGCCGAACACTCGGCTGCGAACCGATCCAGTGAGAGCTGAAGGTCACGAACCGAAGGTGCCATCAGGACCACATCATCTGCAAAGAGCAGTGACACAACCTTTAGCCCCCCAAGACATATACTCTCTCCGCCATGGCCACAACTCCGCCTAGAAATCCTGTCCATGAAAATCACAAACAGGATAGGTGACAGAGCGCAGCCCTGGCGGAGACCAACCCCCACTGGAAACGGATCTGACTTACATCCAAGCACCCGGACACAACTCTCGCTTTGGTTGTACAGAGATTGGATGGCCCTCAGCAGGGTTCCCCTCACTCCGTACTCCCTCAGCACCTCCCACAAGATCTCCCGGGGGACGCGGTCATACGCCTTCTCCAAATCCACAAAGCACATATAGACTGGATAGGCATACTCCCAGGCCTTCTCCAGGATTCCCACTTTGCTCCTCTTGAATCTGAGGTTCGACTATCGGCCGGACCCTCCTTTCCAGTACCTTGGCGTAAACTTTCCCAGGGAGGCTGAGTAGTGTGATACCCCTGTAATTAGCACACACCCTCTGGTCCCCCTTTTTGAAAAGGGGAACCACCACCCCAGTCTGCCACTCCCTCGGCACTGTCCCAGACTTCCACGCAATGTTGAAAAGGCGTATCAACCAAGACATCCTCTCAACACCCAGAGCCTTCAGCATTTCTGGACGGATCTCGTCAACCCCCGGAGCTTTGCCACTGTGGAGTTGTCTAACTACCTCAGTGACTTCACTCCGAGAGATCGACGCCGAGCCCCCATCATCCTCAGGCCCTGCTCCTATCAGGGAGGGTGTGTCTGATGTAATTGAGTTCAGGAGTTCCTCAAAGTGCTCTTTCCAACGCCCTACGACTTCCTCACTTGAAGTCAGCAAAGTCCCATCCTTGCCATACACAGCTTGGATGGTTCCCTGCTTCCCCCTCCTATGGTCTTCCAGAACAGCTTTGGTGCCGCCCGATAGTCCTTCTCCATGGATTCCCCGAACTGCTCCCACACCCTCTGCTTAGCCTCGTCCACAGCCATGGCCGCTGCCCTTCGGGCCTGTTGGTACCTTGCAACTGCCTCCGGAGTCCCCCGGGATAACATACCCCGGTAGGACTCCTTCTTCAGTCGGACGGCTTCCCTGACCACCACTGTCCACCAGGGTGTTCGAGGGTTACCGCCCCTTGAGGCACCTAAGACCTTCTGGCCACAGCTCGCAGCTGCAGCTTTACCAATAGAGGCTTTGAACATTGCCCATTCCTGTTCAATGTCCCCAACCTCCACAGGGATGGCAGAGAAGTCCCGCCGGAGGTGGGAGTTGAAGTCCTTCCGGACAGAGGACTCCTCCAAACGTTCCCAGTTCACCCGCACTACACGCTTGGGTTTGCCAGCTCTGTCCAGAGGTTCCCCCGCCATCTGACCCAACTCACCACCAGATGGTGATCAGTTGACAGTTCAGCCCCACTCTTCACCCGAGTGTCCAAAACATACGGCCTCAGATCAGCTGATACGATTACAAAATCGATCATTGATCTTTGGCCTAGGGTGCTCTGGTACCAGGTACACCTATGAGCATCCTTATGCTTGAACATGGTGTTTGTTATCGCAAGTCCGTGACTAGCACAGAAGTCCAATAACAATTCACCACTCAGGTTCAGATCAGGGAGACCGTTCCTCCCAATCACGCCAGTCCAAGTATCACTGTCATTGCCCACGTGCGCGTTGAAGTCCCCCAGCAAGACTATGGAATCCCCTGCCGGCGCCCCATACAGGACCCCATGCAAGGTATCCAAGAAGGCCGAATACTCTGAACTCTTGTTTGGTGTGTACGCACAAACAACAGTCAGAGTTTTCCCCCCTCCAACCCTGAGGCGAAGGGAGGCGACCCTCTTGTCCACCGGGGTGAACTCCAACGTACAGGCACTCAGCCGGGGACTCGTGAGTATCCCCACACCCGCCTGTGCCCTCACACCCTGAGCAACTCCAGAAGTGAACAAGGTCCATCCCTTGTCCAGGAGTGTGGTTTCAGAGCCCTTGCTATGCGTAGAGGTAAGCCCCACCAGATCCAACCGGTAGCGCTCCACCTCTCGCACCAGCTCAGGCTCCTTCCCCACCAGCGTAGAGACGTTCCACGTCCCGAAAGTCAGCCTCTGCTGCCCCGAATTGGTCCGTCTGGAGCCTCCACTTTCACTGCCATCCACTTGGCAGCGCACCCGACCCCACTGATTCCGACCGCGGGTGGTGGGCCCACGTGGCGGAGAAGATGGTGTGTCCACGTAGCTTCTTCGTGGCTAGCCCGGCCACCAGGCGCTCGCTGGCGAGCCCTGCCTCCGGGCCTAGCTCCAGAGGAGGGCCCCGGGCTTCCTCCGGGCTGGGTAACGCATCTTCTCTTTGTGTTTTTCATGGTGGGGTATCGTAACCCTGATGGGGGGGGGGGGGGGGGGGGGGAGAATTCGGGTGCTACACCTTGCCCAAGGGTGACCCGGAACTATGTAAGGCAGGGGCGCTCAACTCCCTGAGGCTTAATACAAGCCCACATACCAATCAGCCGGAGAATCGGAGCAGCTGGGGCAGTATTGCAGTCTCTCTGCCGCACTGTTGTGACGAAACGAGAGCTGAGCCAGAAGGCAAAGCTCCTTCTTTACTCATGTTAATACAACAATACAATTTTATCTTTTTAATAAAACAATCCAAATTAATAATTTAATACAACAACCTCATTTACAAATTTTTATACAACAATACAATTTCATATTTTTAATACAAAAACAATCTTAATCAATAATTTAATGCAACAACCCTTATATACTCATTTTAATACAATACAATTTTTCATTTTTAATACAACAACCATCTAAATTAATAATTTAATACAACAACCCTTAGTTACTCATGTTAATACAACAATACAATTTTATAGTTTTAATACAAAAACAATCTAAATCAATAATTTAATACAACGACCCTTATTTACTCATTTTAATACAACAATACAATTTGAATTTTTAATACAACAATCTAAGTTAATCATTTAATACAACAACGTCATTGACTCATTTCAATACAACAATACAATTGTATCTTTTTAATACAACAACAATCTAAATTAATAATTTAATACAACAACCTCATTTACTCATTTTAATCCAACAATATAATTGTATCTTTTTAATACAACAACAATTTAAATGAATAGTTTAATACAATAACCCTTATTTACTCATTTTAATACAACAATACAATGTTATCTTTTTAATACAACAACAATCCAAATTAATAATTTAATACAACAACCTCATTTACTCATTTTAATCCAACAATATAATTGTATCTTTTTAATACAACAACAATTTAAATGAATAGTTTAATACAATAACCCTTATTTAGTCATTTTAATACAACAATACAATGTTATCTTTTTAATACAACAACAATATTAATTAATAATGTAATACAACACCCTCATTTACTCATTTCAATACAACAATACAATTTTATATTTTTAATACAACAATCTAAATCAATAATTTAATACAAAAACAACCTCATTTACTCAATTTATTACAACAATACAATTGTATCTTTTTAATAGAACAACAATCTATATTAATAACTTCATACAACAACCCTTATTTACTCATGTTAATACAACAATGCAATTGTATCTTTTTAATTAAAAAAACACTTAATTAATCATTTAATACAACAACCCGTATTTACTCATTTTCATACAGCAATATAATTTTATCTTTTTAACACACAACAATCTAAATTAATAATGTAATAAAACAACTTCATTGACTAATTTTAATACAACAATACAATTTTATATTTTTAATACAACAACAATCTAAATGAATAGTTTAATACAATATCCCTTATTTAGTCATTGTAATATAACAATACCATTTTATCTTTTTAATACGAAAACAATCTAAATCAATAATTTAATACAACAACCTCAATTACTCATTTTAATACAACAATTTAATTTTATCTTTTTAATACTACATCTAAATTAACAATGTAATACAAAAACCTTTAATTACTCATTTTAAAACAACAATACAATTGTATCTTTTTAAATACAACAACAATCTAAATCAATAATTTGATGCAACAACTTCATTGACTCATTTTAATACAACAATACAATTGTATCTTTTTGATACAGAAACAATCTTAATCAATAATTGAATACTACAAGAACCTCATTTACTCATTTTATTACAACAATATAATGTCATATTTTTAATACAAAAAAAATCTAAATTAATAATCTAATACAACAATCATTATTTACTAATTTTAATAAAACAATACAATTGTATCTTTTTAATAAAAACAACAATCTAAAATAATAATTTAATACAATAACTTAATTTACTCATGTTTTTACAACAATACAATGTTATCTTTTTAATACAACAACAATCTAAATTAATAATGTATTACAACAACAACCTCATTTACTCATTTCAATGCAACAATACACTTTTATCTTTTTTAATACCACAACAATCTAAATTAATAATTTAATACAACAACCTAATTGAATTATTTTAATACAACAATACAATTGCATCTTTTTAATACAAAAAACATCTCATACAGGTACATCATACAACAATGTCATTAATAACTCATTAATAATCTCATCAATTGAATCCGTTTTTTATACAGAAGTTTTATACACTGAATTCTTTTACACTGAATTTTTTTACACTGAATATTTACACAATTAATTTTCTTACACTGATTTTGTATACACTGAATTTTTCAGCACCGAATTATATTACACAGAATTTTATTACACTGAATTTTTTTTATACTGAAGTTTTATATACTGAATTTTAGACACTGAATTGTTCTTACACAACATTTTTTACATTGAATTTTTACACTGAATTTGAGAAATGTAATTGTTTTTACACTCAATTTTTATGCACTGAATTTTTTTTATACTGAAGTTTTATACAACGATTTTTTTTTTACACTGAATATTTATACACTGAATTTTGTTACACAAAATTCTTTTACCCTGAATTTTTTTTACACTGAATTTCTTTTAATAAATTTGTCAGCATAATTTGATGTGAAAAATTTCAGTCACATAAATTCAGTGTAAAAAAAAAAAAGCTTTTGTAATAAAGACATATGAACCTCCGTAGATGTTAATATAACATATTTTGATATGTTTATGGATATTATTATCACAAATATTTTTAGGTATATATATATATATATATATATATATATATATATATATATATATATATATATATATATATATATATATATATATATATATATATATATATATATATATATATATACTTATATGTGTATATATATGTATAAATATATATACATGTATGCATATATGTGTATATATATATATATATATATATATATATATATATATATATATATATATATATTTATATATATATACTGTATATATATATGTATATATGTATACAAACGTATATTTATATATATATGTATACATTTATACATATATATGAATATATATATATGAATATATATACATATATGTATATGTGTATATATATGTATATATATATAAACGTATATTTATATATATGTATACATTTATACATAAATACGTATATATATATATATATATATATATATATATATATATATATATATATATATATATATATATATATATATATATATATACACACACACATATATGTGCATATATATGTATACATATATACGTATATATGTATGAATATATATACATATATGTGTGTGTATATATTTATGTATATATGTGTATATATATATATATATATATATATATATATATATATATATATATATATATATATATATATATATATATATATATATATATATATATATATGTATATATATATATATATGTATATATATGTATATATATATAAATATATATATATGCACATATATGTGTGTATATATGTATACATTTATACATACATACGTATATATGTAAGAATATATATATATATATATATATATATATATATATATATATATATATATATATATATATATATATATATATATATATATATATATATATATATATATATATATATATATATATGCTCTCTTATCTATTCAATCAGTCAAAGACAGGAAATATTTTGTTGATATATTTTTATTCTTCTCTCATTACTTTTTTCCGAGCAATAAAAATCCAAATAAAAAGTAGAAATATTGCAAAATGGTGTGACAAAATGGAGGTTGACTTCCTGCCGCCTCACTTGAGCGCCGGGTCTGGACACAAGCGGTCTTTTAGGTCCTCCCTGGTCCTGCGCCTCCAGCCCTGGGAGGACACGTGGTAGACGTCCACCGCGTTCCCAGAGTAGGCGTCTCTGTGCGCCGCCCGCGTCACCGCCTCCTTCGCCACCAGCGTCGCCTCCTCCACCGTCATTCGCCAGTCCAGCGCCTGGTCCAGGACGGCGTAGGCGTAGGGCGACCCGGAGCCCACGGAGAAGAGCGTCCCCTGGAGGCGCGTGCCGTCGCTGCACACGTAGAAGAGGGCGGGGCCAGTGTCCCACCCACACAGCGTGGTGGCCACACACAGCTGGCTGCCCTTGAAGGGGAGGAGCATGTGCCACAGCAGCTTGGCGGCGCTGCAGGTGGACAAGCGCCGTCCGTGCCGCAGCTGGTAGAGCCGCAGTTCCCGCCCCAGAAGGCGTTTCCAGAAGCCGCAGTCGGCCGAGGTGCCCGAGCTGGTGGCCACCAGGTGGCTGTGGATGGGCTCCACCTTGTCCGAGTCCGGACTGGCCACCAGGCCGCTGCAGCTGGAGCGAGTGTCTGCCGCCGCCAGCACGCCGCCCTGGAAGGTGAAGGCCAGGGTGGTGGTGCCGTGAGACGTGGCGAAGGGGGGCCACACCCGCCCAGAGCCGCTCCAGGAGGTCTGGAAGGGATGAGCTTTTCCAAGGTGTCTTTGGTGAAGACCGGGCGGGATGTAGAAGTCCAAGAGTGAGGTAGGACTAAACAGTCCACAAGTCACATGACCACTTTTCTCTACACCGCACAGCTCTTGTAACGCCATCGCACCAAACTTCTACGACATAAACTTCTACGACATAAACTTCTACGACCTAAACTTCTACGGCTTAAACTTCTACAACCTAAACTTCTACGATCTGAACTTCTACAACATAAACTTCTACAACTTAAACTTCTACGACCTAAACTTCTACAACCTAAAGTTCTACGATCTGAACTTCTACAACTTAAACTTCTACAACTTAAACTTCTAGAACTTAAACTTCTACGACCTAAACTTCTACGACCTGAACTTCTACGATCTGAACTTCTACAACTTAAACTTCTACAACTTAAACTTCTACAACTTAAACTTCTACGACCTGAACTTCTACAACCTAAACTTCTACAACTTAAACTTCTACGACCTGAACTTCTACAACCTAAACTTCTACGATCTGAACTTCTACAACTTAAACTTCTACAACTTAAACTTCTAGAACTTAAACTTCTACGACCTAAACTTCTACGACCTGAACTTCTACGACCTAAACTTCTACGACCTAAACTTCTACGATCTGAACTTCTACAACTTAAACTTCTACAACTTAAACTTCTACAACTTAAACTTCTACGACCTGAACTTCTACAACCTAAACTTCTACAACCTAAACTTCTACAACTTAAACTTCTACGACCTGAACTTCTACAACCTAAACTTCTACAACTTAAACTTCTACGACCTGAACTTCTACAACCTAAACTTTTACAACCTACACTCCTAGAACTTAAACCTCTAAAACTCTAACTTCTACGACTTAAACTTCTACAACCTAAACTTCTACAACCTACACTCCTAGAACTTAAACCTGTAAAACTCAAACTTCTACGACTTGAACTTCTACAACCTAAACTCCTAGAACTTATACTTCTATAACATAAACTTCTACAACCTAAACTTATACAACCTAAACTCCTGGAACTTAGACTTCTACAACCTAAACTTCTACAACTTAAACTCCTACAACCTAAACTTATACAACTTAAACTGCTACAATCTAAATTCCTAGGAGTTTAAACTTCTACAACCTAAACTCCTCAAACTCAAACTTCTACAACCTAAACTTCTACAACCTAAACTTCTACAACCTAAACTTCTACAACCTAAACTTCTACGACATGAACTTCTACAACCTAAACTTCTACGACATGAACTTCTACAACCTAAACTCCTCAAACTTAAACTTCTACAACCTAAACTTCTACAACCTAAACCTCTACAACCTGAACTTCTACAACCTAAACTTCTACAACCTAAACTTCTACAACTTAAACTTCTACGACCTGAACTTCTACAACCTAAACTTCTACAACTTAAACTTCTACGACCTGAACTTCTACAACCTAAACTTTTACAACCTACACTCCTAGAACTTAAACCTCTAAAACTCTAACTTCTACGACTTAAACTTCTACAACCTAAACTTCTACAACCTACACTCCTAGAACTTAAACCTGTAAAACTCAAACTTCTACGACTTGAACTTCTACAACCTAAACTCCTAGAACTTATACTTCTATAACATAAACTTCTACAACCTAAACTTATACAACCTAAACTCCTGGAACTTAGACTTCTACAACCTAAACTTCTACAACTTAAACTCCTACAACCTAAACTTATACAACTTAAACTGCTACAATCTAAATTCCTAGGAGTTTAAACTTCTACAACCTAAACTCCTCAAACTTAAACTTCTACAACCTAAACTTCTACAACCTAAACTTCTACGACCTGAACTTCTACAACCTAAACCTCTACAACCTGAACTTCTACAACCTAAACTTCTACAACCTAAACTCCTACAACTTAAACCTCTAAAACTCAAACTTCATAAACTTCTACAACCTAAACTCCTAGAAATTAGACTTCTACAACCTAAACTTATACAATATAAACTCCTGGAACTTAGACTTCTACAACCTAAACTTCTACAACCTAAACTTCTACGATCTGAACGTCTGCAACCTAAACTTCTACAACCTAAACTTCTACAACTTAAACTTCTACAACCTAAACTTCTACAACCTAAACTTCTACAACCTAAACTTCTACGATCTGAACTTCTACAACCTAAACTTCTACAACCTAAACTTCTACAACCTAAACTTCTTTAATCTAAACTTCTACAACTTAAACTTCTACAACCTAAACTCCTAGAACTTAAACTTCTACAACTTCAACTTCTACAACTGAAACTGAAGCGTCTATAGGATCCTAGCACCTGAACTAGGACTGAACTGGTCAATGAGCATCTTTTATACCAGACTAAAGCCAACAAGCTCCTCCCCCCAAGCGTAAGAGTCAGCAAATGCTCTCCTCTCAGCTTCTCCTCCTCAAGTTGTTGTGGATCCACAGAGTCCTGAAGTGCTGCCAGCTGGACTTAGCGCTGATCAGGCTCTCCTGGGGTTTGAATCCCTGGTAGATGAGCAAGCAGCATGAGGTGAGGTGTCTCATTACCAGCACGCTGTGCAAACATGCACGCACAACTCAGAGGGGGAGGCGGCCACACTGTGAGGGGAGGAGTCTACGTAACATGATGACGTCATTTTAATCAACACTTCCATTGATTACTCTTAGTGATAAATGTCGTGTTAGCATGTAGCTCACATAGCTAAGCTAGTGTTGCTAACCTAGCATGATGTTAAAATGTAATGTTAGCATGTAGCTCACATAGCTATGCTAGTGTTGCTAACCTAGCACGATGTTCAATCAATCATCAATCAATGTTTATTTATATAGCCCTAAATCACAAGTGTCTCAAAGGGCTGTACAAGCCACAACGACATCCTCGGTGTCGAGTGGGTCTGATATAATATTGTGAAAGTCCAACACATCAGCGAAAGTCCAGTCCATGGTGGGGCCAGCGGGAACCATCCCGAGTGGAGACGGGTCAGCAGCGTAGAGATGTCCCCATCCGATGGACAGGCTAGCGGTCCACCCCGGAGCAGAGTAGAAAAGAAAAGAAAAGAAACGGCAGATCAACTGGTCTAAAAAGGGAGTCTATTTAAAGGCTAGAGTATACAAATGAGTTTTAAGATGAGACTTAAATGCTTCTACTGAGGTAGCATCTCTAACTTTTACCGGGAGGGCATTCCATAGTATTGGAGCCCGAATAGAAAACGCTCTATAGCCCGCAGACTTTTTTTGGGCTCTGGGAATCACTAATAAGCCGGAGTTCTTTGAACGCAGATTTCTTGCCGGGACATATGGTACAATACAATCGTCAAGATAGGCAGGAGCTTGACCGTGTAGTATTTTATACGTAAGTAGTAAAACCTTAAAGTCGCATCTTAGGTGCACAGGAAGCCAGTGCAAGTGAGCCAGTATAGGCGTAATATGATCAAACTTTCTTGTTTTTGTCAAAAGCCTTGCAGCCGCATTTTGTACCATCTGTAATCTTTTAATGCTAGACATAGGGAGGCCTGAAAATAATACGTTACAGTAATCGAGACGAGATGTAACGAACGCATGGATAATGATCTCAGCATCGCTTGTGGACAAAATGGAACGAATTTTAGCGATATTACGGAGATGAAAGAAGGCCGTTTTAGTAACACTCTTAATGTGTGACTCAAACGAGAGAGTTGGGTCGAAGATAATACCCAGATTCTTTACGGAGTCGCCTTGTTTAATTGTTTGGTTGTCAAATGTTAAGGTGGTATTATTAAATAGATGTTGGTGTCTAGCAGGACCGATAATCAGCATTTCCGTTTTCTTAGCGTTGAGTTGCAAAAAGTTAGCGGACATCCATTGTTTAATTTCATTAAGACGCGCCTCCAGCTGACTACAATCCGGCGTGTTGGTCAGCTTTAGGGGCATGTAGAGTTGAGTGTCATCAGCATAACAGTGAAAGCTAACACCGTATTTGCGTATAATGTCACCTAGCGGCAGCATGTAAATACTAAAGAGTGCAGGGCCAAGAACTGAACCCTGGGGAACTCCGCACGTTACCTTGACATAGTCCGAGGTCACATTGTTATGGGAGACACACTGCATCCTGTCAGTAAGATAAGAGTTAAACCAAGACAAGGCTAAGTCTGACATCCCAATACGTGTTTTGATACGCTCTAATAAAATATTATGATCGACGGTATCGAAAGCGGCGCTAAGATCAAGAAGCAGCAACATAGATGACGCATCAGAATCCATCGTTAGCAATAGATCATTAGTCATTTTTGCGAGGGCTGTCTCCGTAGAGTGATTTGCCCTGAAACCGGATTGAAAAGGTTCACAGAGATTGTTAGTCACTAAGTGTTCATTTAGCTGCTGTGCGACAATTTTTTCGAGAATTTTGGAAATAAACGGAAGGTGGGAGACCGGTCGGTAGTTCACCATGAGGTCAGGATCGAGGTTAGGTCTTTTGAGTAGAGGATGAATAACCGCTTTTTTGAATGCTAGAGGAACAGTACCAGAGGAAAGTGATAGGTTTATAATATTTAACACTGATGGACCTAATAAAACAAAAAGCTCCTTGATAAGTTTCCCAGGAATTGGGTCAAGTAAACATGTTGTTTGTTTTGTCCCATTTACACATTTTAACAATTCCTCCAATGTTATTTCATCAAAGAGAGAGAAACTATTTTGGAGGGCAGTGTCCGTCGTATATACAGTCATATTTGTGTTAATAGAACCCAGTTGTGGCTGGGATGCATTGTCTTTAATCTCTTTTCTGATGAGTTCAATTTTCTTATTAAAGAAATTCATAAAGTCATCTGCTGAGTGGGTGGAGCTACTGGGAGGAGTCCCTTGTTGGGTTAGCGATGCTACTGTACTAAACAGAAATTTAGGATCATTTTTGTTGAGGTGGATGAGATTTGAGTAATATTTAGCTTTAGCTGAGGTAAGCATGCGTTTATAAGTTATTAAACTATCACTCCATGCTTGATGGAAAACCTCAAGTTTAGTCGCACGCCATTTGCGTTCCAGCTTTCTACATGATCATTTCTGGGCTTTAGTTTCTTCTGTAAACCATGGGGTACGCCTTTTAGGGGCCCTTTTCAGCTTTAGCGGTGCTACAATATCAATGGTGTCGCGCAGGGCGTCGTTAAAGTTGTTAGTGAGGTTATCAATAGAGCCCACATAATTTGGGAAAGGTGCCATTACTGAAGGCAGTAGGTCAGTAAGAGTCGTCGTTGTGGCAGTATTAATGTTGCAGCTGCTATAGTAGTTATTATTATTATTATTAGTTTGTTGACAATGAGTCAGAACTTCGAATTTTATAAGGTAATGATCGGACATTACTTTAGTGTACGGGAGTATCGTAACTTTAGAGGTGGTGACACCCCTGACAAGCACTAGATCTATCGTATTACCGTTGCGATGCGTGGGTTCATGTATTATTTGTGTAAGACCACAGCTACCAATTATAGTCTGGAGCGCCACGCATGGAGGGTCCGATGGGGTATTCATATGGATGTTAAAGTCTCCCATTATGATTATATTGTCGGCGTGCGTCACTACATCAGCAACGAACTCTGAAAATTCATTGATAAAGTCCGAATAGGGCCCAGGGGGGCGGTAGATGACAGCCAGGTGGAGAGGCAGCGGTGTGACAAACCTCATAGTGAGCACCTCAAACGAGTTATATTTATTATTTAGGTCCGAGGTAAGGCTAAAGTTTTTGTTGTATATTAGTGCAACACCCCCACCCCTTTTAATGGGGCGGGCAATATGCGTTCCCGCATAGCCAGGAGGAGACGCCTCACCCAGCGCAAAAAATGTGTCTGGTTTGAGCCAGGTCTCGGCTAGACCAACGACATCAAGATTGTTGTCTCTGATGACTTCATTAACTAATAACGTTTTGGAAGACAATGACCTTATGTTTAAAAAGCCCATATTATAGGTAGTGGGCTGTTTTGAGGAGTTTTTGTTGAAAGTATCCGTAGTAGCAATATTAATAATGTTACGTTTATTATGCATAGTGCACTTTAAATAATTTCGACCATATCTAGGAATTGATATGACAGGAATTTTTAGATTGTTTGCCACCTCAGTAAAATGCATGTCCACCTCTGACGCAGAAAAAACATTATGTGAGTTGTATATTATTCTAGAAGAATTGCTATGTGTGCAGGGATTATCCAGCCTGGCGCTGGCTAGTTCTAGCTTAACAGACTCCTTATTAGCGCTTCTTTGTGGATTAGCATTTAGCTTTTTCGTTAGCCCCGCTAACAACAAAGCATTTAGCTTTGTTGTTAGCCCCGCCCGACACCCCCGCTTCTGCTTCCGAGCGCACCGCTTACGTCTCTTTCGCTGACCGTCTCCGCTGGTAGTCGACGCCGCTGCTTCAAAGGCCACTGCTGGATGTAGCTCGCGAAGAATTCCCAAGCTAGCGAGCAGGTCCATCGTACACGCATCTATCAGCCCAAAATGGCCCGATCTCTCCACATCCAGAATTGTAAGTCGGTCGTAAGTGATCACGGAGTGAACACGCTGTGAGCCAGCCATGAAATTGACTGAATTGAGGGGTATTTTTGCCCTCACTTCCAGGAGCGCTCGCACGAAGCCGCTGCTCTGAAGCGCATGTTAAAATATAATGTTAGCATGTAGCTCACATAGCTATGCTAGTGTTGCTAACCTAGCATGATGTTAAAATGTATTGTTAGCATGTAGCTCACATAGCTACACTAGTGTTTTTAACCTAGCATGATGTTAAAATATAATGTTAGCATGTAGCTCACATAGCTATGCTAGTGTTGCTAACCTAGCATGATGTTAAAATGTAGTGTTAGCTTGTAGCTCACATAGCTATGCTAGTGTTGTTAACCTAATATGATGTTGAAATGTATTGTTAGCATGTAGCTCACATAGCTGTGCTAGTGTTGCTAGCCTAGCATGATGTTAAAATGTATTGTTAAGAGGTAGCTCACATAGCTACACTAGTGTTGTTAACCTAGCATGATGTTAAAATATAATGTTAGCATGTAGCTCACATAGCTACGTTAGTGTTGCTAACCTAGAATTATGTTAAAATGTAATATTAGCATGTAGCTCACATAGCTATGCTAGTGTTGCTAACCTAGAATTATGTTAAAATGTAATATTAGCATGTAGCTCACATAGCTACGCTAGTGTTAAATGTAATGTTAGCATGTAGCTCACGTAGCTACGTTAGTGTTGCTAACCTAGCACGTTGCTAAATGTAATGTTAGCATGTAGCTGACATAGCTACGTTAGTGTTGCTTACCTAGAATTATGTTAAAATGTAATATTAGCATGTAGCTCACATAGCTATGCTAGTGTTGCTAACCTAGAATTATGTTAAAATGTAATATTAGCATGTAGCTCACATAGCTACACTAGTGTTGGTAACCTAGCACGTTGATAAATGTAATGTTAGCATGTAGCTCACATAGCTACGTTAGTGTTGCTAACCTAGCACGTTGCTAAATGTAATGTTAGCATGTAGCTCACATAGCTACGTTAGTGTTGCTTACCTAGAATTATGTTAAAATGTAATATTAGCATGTAGCTCACATAGCTATGCTAGTGTTGCTAACCTAGAATTATGTTAAAATGTAATATTAGCATGTAGCTCACATAGCTACACTAGTGTTGGTAACCTAGCACGTTGCTAAATGTAATGTTAGCATGTAGCTCACGTAGCTACGTTAGTGTTGCTAACCTAGCACGTTGCTAAATGTAATGTTAGCATGTAGCTCACATAGCTACGTTAGTGTTGCTAACCTAGAATTATGTTAAAATGTAATATTAGCATGTAGCTCACATAGCTACGTTAGTGTTGCTAACCTAGAATTATGTTAAAATGTAATATTAGCATGTAGCTCACATAGCTATGCTAGTGTTGCTAACCTAGAATTATGTTAAAATGTAATATTAGCATGTAGCTCACATAGCTACGCTAGTGTTGGTAACCTAGCACGTTGATAAATGTAATGTTAGCATGTAGCTCACGTAGCTACGTTAGTGTTGCTAACCTAGAATTATGTTAAAATGTAATATTAGCATGTAGCTCACATAGCTATGCAAGTGTTGCTAACCTAGAATTATGTTAAAATGTAATATTAGCAGGTAGCTCACATAGCTACACTAGTGTTGGTAACCCAGCACGTTGATAAATGTAATGTTAGCATGTAGCTCACGTAGCTACGTTAGTGTTGCTAACCTAGCACGTTGCTAAATGTAATGTTAGCATGTAGCTCACATAGCTACGTTAGTGTTGCTAACCTAGCACGTTGCTAAATGTAATGTTAGCATGTAGCTCACATAGCTACGTTAGTGTTGCTAACCTAGCACGTTGCTAAATGTAATGTTAGCATGTAGCTCACATAGCTAGCATGTGTAATTATTCTGTTTTAGGGTAAGCAGGAAAAACGGTTGAGATGAGTGTTATTTTGATGATGTCCCCAGTGAGGTCATGTCGTCCACAGTGGAATCAGCTGTGAAATATTGTCAACAAAGTGGAGAATTGTGGCTAATAATAATTTTATATTACACAAATAAAAAGGCCATTGCTTTTTATTTGTCTTCCAACCCTCGTTGCTAACGGCCAACGATGAAATATGATTTTGTTTTTATGTGCGTGTGAAATATCATCGCGTTGACCTCAGCACGCACTTTTACTTTCACTTTCCCGCAGCGCGGCGTGCGCCCGCTTGTTTTATGGCGGCCGCAAGACGGCGAGGTCAGCCATTCTGAATTCAGCCTCACGCCTGAGGGCTGGATCCAGTTACGGCCTCACGTGGCCCGGCTGCGAGGCGTCCGCCGGGCCGCCGCGCCATCCATCACCTCCACGCCGCCCGGGACCGCGTGGTGACGTCGCTTGTGGACACGGGTGGAGATGAGCGGCGTGATGACGCTGAGTGATGGCGTGTGTTTTGTGCGTGTGTCGGGGATTTATCACGACGCCAAGAAATGTGCCGGTGTCACTTCTTCTGTGAGGAGGACCCGGCATCAATCCTGCCTGCGCATTACACCACTAAAGTGCAGAAAATACATCAAACCTGCAGCCACTGAAAGAACTAAAACTACTAAAAACAACCAAAAAAACAACTGCAAGAAATAAAGAAACCGACAAGACCTGAAAAAAACATACTTAAAACACCTGAAATAACTCAAACAACCAATTAAAACAAGTAAAACAAACAACCAAAACAACTGCAAGAAATAAAGAAACTTACAATACCTAAACCATCATACTTAAAACACCTGAAATAACTAAAACAATCAAAACAACTAAAATAAACAACCAAAACAACTGCAAGAAATAAAGAAACCTACAATACCTAACATCATACATAAAACACCTGAAATAACTAAAACAATTAAAAAAACTAAAATAAACAACAAAAACAACTAAAAGAAATAAAGAAACCTACAACACCTAAAACATCATACATAAAACACCTGAAATAACTAAAACAATTAAAAAAACTAAAATAAACAACCAAAACAACTGCAAGAAATAAATAAACCTACAATACCTAACATCATACTTAAAACACCTGAAATAACTAAAACAATTAAAAAAACTAAAATAAACAACCAAAACAACTGCAAGAAATAAATAAACCTACAATACCTAAAACATCATACTTAAAACACCTGAAATAACTAAAACAATCAAAACAACTAAAATAAACAACCAAAAAACTGCAAGAAATAAAGAAACCCACAATACCTAAAACATCATACTTAAAACACCTGAAATAACTGAAACAATTAAAACAACTGAAACAACTTAAGATACCAAAACAACTAAAAACAACCAAAAACAACTGCAAGAAATAAAGAAAGCTACAAGACCTGGGAAAAAAAACATACTTAAAATAAATAAAACAACTGAAACAACGGAAATAACTAAAACAACTAAAATACTGCAATAACTAAAACAACCGAAATAACTAAAACAACAGAAGGAACTAAATCAACTAAAATAATTAAATAATTAAAACAATTAAAAAAACTAAAATAAACAACAAAAACAACTACAAGAAATAAAGAAACCTACAATAACTAAAACATCATACATAAAACACCTGAAATAACTAAAACAATTAAAACAACTAAAATAAACAACCAAAAAAACTGCAAGAAATAAAGAAACCTACAATACCTAAAACATCATACTTAAAACACCTGAAATAACTAAAACAATTAAAACAACTGAAACAACTTAAGATACCAAAACAACTAAAAACAACCAAAAACAACTGCAAGAAATAAAGAAAGCTACAAGACCTGGGGAAAAAAACATACTTAAAATAAATAAAACAACTGAAACAACGTAAATAACTAAAACAACTAAAATACTGCAATAACTAAAACAACCGAAGAAACTAAATCAACTAAAATAATTAAATAATTAAAACAATTACAAAAACTAAAATAAACAACAAAAACAACTACAAGAAATAAAGAAACCTACAATACCTAAAACATTATACTTAAAACACCTGAAATAACTAAAACAAATAAAACAACTAAAATAAACAACCAAAACAACTGCAAGAAATAAAGAAACCTACAATACCTAAAACATCATACTTAAAACACCTGAAATAACTAAAACAATTAAAACAAGTAAAATAAAACAACCAAAACAACTGCAAGAAATAAAGAAACCTACAATACCTAAAACATCATACTTAAAACACCTGAAATAACTAAAACAATTAAAACAACTGAAACAACTTAAAATACCAAAATAACTAAAAACAACCAAAAACCACTGCAAGAAATAAAGAAAGCTACAAGACCTGGAAAAAAAAACATACTTAAAATAAATAAAACAACTGAAACAACGGAAATAACTAAAACAACTAAAATACTGCAATAACTAAAACAACTGAAATAGCTAAAACAACAGAAGGAACTAAATCAACTAAAATAATTAAATAATTAAAACAATTAAAAAAACTAAAATAAACAACAAAAACAACTACAAGAAATAAAGAAACCTACAATACCTAAAACATCATACATAAAATACCTGAAATAACTAAAACAATTAAAACAAGTAAAATAAACAACCAAAACAACTGCAAAAAATAAAGAAACCTATAATACCTAAAACATCATACATAAAACACCTGAAATAAATAAAACAATTAAAACAACTAAAATAAACAACCAAAACAACTGCAAGAAATAAAGAAACCTACAATACCTAAAACATCATACTTAAAACACCTGAAATAACTAAAACAATTAAAACAAGTAAAATAAACAACCAAAACAACTGCAAGAAATAAAGAAACCTACAATACCTAAAACATCATACATAAAACACCTGAAATAACTAAAACAATTAAAACAAGTAAAATAAACAACCAAAACAACTGCAAGAAATAAAGAAACCTACAATACCTAAAACATTATACTTAAAACACCTAAAATAACTAAAACAATTAAAACAAGTAAAATAAACAACCAAAACAAATGCAAGAAATAAAGAAACCTACAATACCTAAAACATCATACATAAAACACCTGAAATAACTAAAACAATTAAAACAACTAAAATAAACAACCAAAACAACTGCAAGAAATAAAGAAACCTACAATACCTAAAACATCATACATAAAACACCTGAAATAACTAAAACAATTAAAACAATTGAAACAACTTAAAGTACCAAAACAACTAAAAACAACCAAAAACAACTGCAAGAAATAAAGACACGTACAAGACCTGGAAAAAAAACGTACTTAAAATAACTAAAACAACGGAAATAACTAAAACAACTAAAATACTGCAATAACTAAAACAACCGAAATAACTAAAACAACTGAAGGAACTAAATAAACTAAAATAATGAAATAACTAAAACAATTAAAACAATTAAAAATAAACAACCAGAACAACTGCAAGAAATTAAGAAACCTACAATACCTAAAACAACATACTTAAAACATCTGAAATAACTAAAACAAATAAACCAATTGAAATAACTAAAACAATTAAAACAACTGAAGCAACTTAAATGCCAAATCAACTAAAAAAAAACCTGAAATAAAACAACTGAAATAACTGAAACAACTAAAACAACAGAAATTACGGAAATAAATAAAATAACTAAAATACTGCAATAACTAAAACAACCGAAATAACTAAAACAACTGAAGGAACTAAATAAACTAAAATAATGAAATAACTAAAACAATTGAAACAATTAAAAATAAACAACCAGAACTGCAAGAAATAAAGAAACCTACAATACCTAAAACAACATACTTAAAACACCTGAAATAACTAAAACAAATAAACCAACTGAAATAACTAAAACAATTAAAACAACTGAAGCAACTTAAATGCCAAATCAACTAAAAAAAACCTGAAATAAAACAACTAAAATAACTGAAACAACTGAAATAACTAAAACAACTACAACAACAGAAATTACGGAAATAAATAAAACTAATAAAATAACTAAAACAACTAAAACAACTGAAACAACTGAACTACTAAAACAACTGAAAACAACCAAAACAACTGCAAGAAATAAAGAAAACTACAAGACCTGAAAAAAAACTTACTTAAAACACCTGAAATAACGCAAACAACTAAAATACTATAATAACTAAAACAACTGAAACAACCGAAATAACTAAAACAACCGAAGGAACTAAATCCACTAAAATAATGAAATAACTAAAACAATTAAAACAACTAAAATAAACAACCAAAACAATTAAAACAACTAAAATAAACAACCAAAACAACTGCAGGAAATAAATAAACCCTCAATACCTAAAACATCATACTTAAAACACCTGAAATAACTAAAACCATTAAAACAACTGAAACAACTTAAATACCAAAACAACTAAAAACAACCAAAACAACTGCAAGAAATAAAGAAACCTACAAGACCTGGAAAAACAAAACATACTTAAAACACCTGAAATAACCGAAATAACTAAAACAACTGAAGGAACAAAATCAACTAAAATAATGAAATAACTAAAACAGTTAAAACAACTAAAATAAACAACGAAAACAACTGCAAGAAATAAAGAAACCTACAATACCTAAAACAACATACTTAAAACACCTGAAATAACTAAAACAAATAAACCAACTGAAATAACTAAAACAATTAAAACAACTGAAACAACTTAAAGTTAAGTTAAAGTTAAAGAAATACCAAATCAACTAAAAAAAACAGGAAAAAAACCCCCAACTGAAATAACTGAAACAACTGAAGTAACTAAAACAACTAAAACAACAGAAATTACGGAAATAAATAAAACAAATAAAACAACTGAAATAACTAAAACAACTAAAACAACTGAAACAACTGAACTACTAAAACAACTGAAATAACTAAAACAAATAAAGCAACTGAAACAACTCAAACAACTAAAACAACTGAAATAACTAAAACAAATACACCAACTGAAATAACTAAAACAATTAAAACAACGGAAACAACTTAAATACCAAAACAACTAAAAACAACCAAAACAACTGCAAGAAATAAAAAAACCTACAAGACCTGGAAAAAACAACATACTTAAAACACCTGAAATATCTCAAACAACTAAAATAATGAAATAACTAAAACAACTAAAATAATGAAATAACTAAAACAACAAAAATGACTAAAACAACTGAAGGAACTAAATCAACTAGAATAATGAAATAACTAAAACAATTAAAACATGATTGATAGTGGTAATGATACTCACAACCACTAGGGGGCGTCATGGCGCGTCGCCCCTGCTTATGAATGTTGCTTTACGACAACAGCAGTAAAAGACAGGATGAATGTGTCCACGCTGCTGATGGAAGCACTTTTCATATCCACAACATCAAATTAGATGTTTGTTGTGGCGTTTATTGATCGTCTGATTGATGCGACTCCAGCAAGCAGAGTCGCCGCGTCGCTCGCTCATCAATCTGCACGCCGTTGCATGAATTGCACTTACCGTGCTTGCGCCCGGGGGGCTCAATTAGCGCCTTGAACGCTTCTGGTCGCCGCCGCTGAGACGGAACTTTGCTAGCATGAAAGTGACAGGAAACAAGATGGCCGAAAGGAAGCCAAGTGCGTTTAGCGAACATTAGTTATTTGCCGGCAAAATAACTACAAAATAAAATAAATAAATAACTTTTGGAAATTATAAAAAAAGCCGGACTGTTTTTTAAATAATATAACAAAAAAAAATTAAATTTTTTTTTAAATAATAAAAAGTTATTTGTCGGACTGAAATGCCAGCAAATAACTAACAAATAAAATAAATATATATGTTTTTTAAATAATAAAAAAGCCGGACTGAAATGCTAGCGTTAGCACACGGCAAAAAGCGGCGAAATATATTACCATGCTAACGGTTAGCATGTGTGAAGTACCAAGTTATTTGCCGGACTGAAATGCCGGCAAATAACTAACAAATAAAATAAATATATACGTTTTTTAAATAATAAAAAAGCCGGACTGAAATGCTAGCGTTAGCACACAGCAAAAAGTGGCAAAATATGTTATCATGCTAACAGTTAGCATGTGTGAAGTGCCAGGTTATTTGCTTGACTAAAATGCCGGCAAATAACAAAAAATAAATATATAAATAAATAACTTTTTTAAATAATAAAATAATTAAAAAAAATAACTTTTTTAAATAATAAAAAAGTCGGACTGAAATATATATTAGCATGCTAACGGTTAGCATGTGTGAAGTACCAAGTTAAATAACTAAACAATTTAACAAATGAATAACTTTTTAGTAATAAAAATAAATAACTTTTTTAAACAATATATAAACCGGACTGAAATGCTAGCGTTAGCACACGGCAAAAAGTGGCAATATTTGTTAGAATGCTAACGGTTAGCATGTGTGAAGAAGAAAGTTATTTGCCGGATTAAAATGCCAGCAAATAATTACAAAATAAAATAAAAAAATTACTTTTTTAAATAATATAACAAAAAAAAATTAATTTTTTTTTTAAATAATAAAAAGTTATTTGTCGGACTGAAATGCCAGCAAATAACTAACAAATAAAATAAATATATATGTTTTTTAAATAATAAAAAAGCCGGACTGAAATGCTAGCGTTAGCACACGGCAAAAAGTGTCAAAATATGTTATCATGCTAACGGTTAGCATGTGTGAAGTACCAAGTTATTTGCTGAACTGAAATGCCAGCAAATAACTAAAACAATTTAATAAATGAATAACTTTTTAAAATAATACAGTAATAAAAATAAATAACTTTTTTAAACAATAAAAAAAAACGGACTGAAATGCTAGCGTTAGCACACGGCAAAAAGTGGCAAAATATATTAGCATGCTAACGGTTAGCATGTGGGAAGTACCAAGTTATTTGCCGAACTGAAATGCAGGCAAATAACTACAAAATAAAATAAATATATAACTTTTTGAAATAATAAAAAAGCAGGACTGCAATGCTAGCGTTAGCACACAGCAAAAAGTAGCAAAATATGTTAGCATGTGTGAAGTACCAAGTTATTTGCCGAACTGAAATGCTGGCAAATAACAAAAAAATTAAGTAAATACATAACTTTTTTAAATAATAATAAAGCCGAACTAAAATGCTAGCGTTAGCACACGGCAAAAAGTGGCAACATATGTTATTATGCTAACAGTTAGCATGTGTGAAGTACAAAGTTATTTGCCGAACTGAAATGCAACTAAAAAATAAAATAAATTAAAAACTTTTTAAAATAATACAGTAATAAAAATGAATAACTTTTTTTAATAATAAAAAAGACGGACTAAAATGCTAGCATTAGCACACAGCAAAAAGTGGCAAAATATGTTAGCATGTGTGAAGTACCAAGTTATTTACCGGACTGAAATGCAGGCAAATAACTAAACAAATAAAATAAATAAAAACCTTTTTAAAATAATATAATAATAAAAATAAATAACTTTTTTAAACAATAAAAAAGCCGGACTGAAATGCTAGCGTTAGCACACGATAAAAAGTGGCAAAATATATTAGCATGCTAACGGTTAGCATGTGTGAAGTACCAAGTTAAATAACTAAACAATTTAACAAATGAATAACTTTTTAGTAATAAAAATAAATAACTTTTTTAAACAATATATAAACCGGACTGAAATGCTAGCGTTAGCACACGGCAAAAAGTGGCAATATTTGTTAGAATGCTAACGGTTAGCATGTGTGAAGAAGAAAGTTATTTGCCGGATTAAAATGCCAGCAAATAACTACAAAATAAAATAAAAAAAATACTTTTTTAAATAATATAACAAAATAAACAAAAAACAATTTTAAATAATAAAAAAAGAAAACGGACTGAAATGCTAGTGTTAGCACGCGACAAAAAGTGGCAAAATATATTAGCATGCTAACAGTTAGCATGTTTGAAGTGCCAAGTTATTTGCCGGACTGAAATGCCGGCAAATAACTAAACAAATAAAATAAATAAAAAACTTTTTAAAATAATATAATAATAAAAATAAATAACTTTTTTAAACAATAAAAAAGCCGGACTGAAATGCTAGCGTTAGCACATGACAAAAAGTGGCAAAATATATTAGCATGCTAACGGTTAGCATGTTTGGAGTGCCAAGTTATTTGCCGGACTGAAATGCCGGCAAATAACTAAATAATTTAATAAATAAATAACTTTTTCAAGCAATATATAAACCGGACTGAAATGCTAGCTTTAGCCAGGGCAAAAAGTGGCAATATTTGTTAGCATGCTAATGGTTAGCATGTGTGAAGTAGAAAGTTATTTGCCGGATTAAAATGCCAGCAAATAACTACAAAATAAAATTAACAAATAACTATTTTTAAATAATAAAAAAGTTAAAATGTAAATGTAATGTTAGCATGTAGCTCACATAGCTATGCTAGTGTTGCTAATGTGTGTCCTCCTGTGCCACTCCCTCATGTTACATAGTAGTATGTGATACATGTATTACATTGGGCAAGTACACAGTTACAGTGTATACGTCAAAAAGTGGATGAGTAAAAAATAAAAACAAAATTAAATAAAAAAGTAACATTTAATATATTCTTGCAATAGTTTGAGGGAGTTTTGAAGGCGTCGCCATGGCAGCAGAGAGCCTGCAAGGGGGAGTCCCAGGATACGGAAAGCAATAAAACGATGTCAGACTTTTTAGAAGTGCGGTGAAGCCTGCAGCCCTGCAATGACAGCGCCTAATTCAAGGTCACGACCTCCTACCTTATTTGCATATCGTGGTTATTTCACAAATATTAAGCAGCTGCAGCTTTATTTCCCTGGAGGAGATCTTTGACACGTCATCAGCACACAAAGATGTCACAACAATACATGATCTTTGTCACAACAACACATGATCTTTGTCACAACAATACATGATCTTTGTCAAAACAATACATGATCTTTGTCACAACAATACATGATCTTTGTCACAACAATACATGATCTGTGTCACAACAATACATGATCTTTGTCACAACAATACATGATCTTTGTCACAACAATACATGATATTTGTCACAACAATACATGATCTTTGTCACAACAATACATGATCTTTGTCACAACAATACATGATCTTTGTCACAACAATACATGATCTTTGTCACCACAATAAAAGATCTTTGTCACCACAATAAAAGATCTTTGTCACAACAATACATGATCTTTGTCACAACAATACATGATCTTTGTCACCACAATAAAAGATCTTTGTCACAACAATACATGATCTTTGTCACCACAATAAATGATCTTTGTCACAACAATACATGATCTTTGTCACAACAATACATGATCTTTGTCACCACAATAAAAGATCTTTGTCACAACAATACATGATCTTTGTCACAACAATAAATGATCTTTGTCACAACAATACATGATCTTTGTCACAACAATAAATGATCTTTGTCACAACAATACATGATCTTTGTCACAACAATACATGATCTTTGTCACAACAATAAATGATCTTTGTCACAACAATAAATGATCTTTGTCACAACAATACATGATCTTTGTCACAACAATAAATGATCTTTGTCACAACAATACATGATCTTTGTCACAACAATACATGATCTTTGTCACAACAATAAATGATCTTTGTCACAACAATAAATGATCTTTGTCACAACAATACATGATCTTTGTCACAACAATACATGATCTTTGTCACAACAATAAATGATCTTTGTCACAACAATAAATGATCTTTGTCACAACAATACAGGATCTTTGTCACAACAATAAATGATCTTTGTCACAACAATACAGGATCTTTGTCACAACAATACATGATCTTTGTCACAACAATAAATGATCTTTGTCACAACAATACATGATCTTTGTCACAACAATACATGATCTTTGTCACAACAATACATGATCTTTGTCACAACAATACATGATCTTTGTCACAACAATACATTATCTTTGTCACAACAATAAATGATCTTTGTCACAACAATACATGATCTTTGTCACAACAATACATGATCTTTGTCACAACAATACATGATCTTTGTCACAACAATACATGATCTTTGTAACAACAATACATGATCTTTGTCACAACAATACATGATCTTTGTCACAACAATACATGATCTTTGTCACAACAATACATGATCTTTGTCACAACAATACATGATCTTTGTCACAACAATACATGATCTTTGTCACAACAATACATGATCTTTTTCACAACAATACATGATCTTTGTAACAACAATACATGATCTTTGTCACAACAATACATGATCTTTGTAACAACAATACATGATCTTTGTCACAACAATACATGATCTTTGTCACAACAATACATGATCTTTGTCACCACAATAAAAGATCTTTATCACAACAATACAGGATCTTTGTCACAACAATAAATGATCTTTGTCACAACAATACATGATCTTTGTCACAACAATACATGATCTTTGTCACAACAATACATGATCTTTGTCACCACAATAAAAGATCTTTATCACAACAATACATGATCTTTGTCACAACAATAAATGATCTTTGTCACAACAATACATGATCTTTGTCACAACAATACATGATCTTTGTCACCACAATAAAAGATCTTTGTCACAACAATACATGATCTTTGTCACAACAATACATGATCTTTGTCACAACAATACATGATCTTTGTCACAACAATACATGATCTTTGTCACAACAATAAATGATCTTTGTCACAACAATAAATGATCTTTGTCACAACAATACATGATCTTTGTCACAAAAATAAATGATCTTTGTCACAACAATACATGATCTTTGTCACAACAATAAATTATCTTTGTCACAACAATACATGATCTTTGTCACAACAATACATGATCTTTGTCACAACAATACATGATCTTTGTCACAACAATACATGATCTTTGTCACAACAATACATGATCTTTGTCACAACAATACATAATCTTTGTCACAACAATAAATTATGTTTGTCACAACAATAAATTATCTTTGTCACAACAATACATGATCTTTGTCACAACAATAAATGATCTTTGTCACAACAATAAATGATCTTTGTCACAACAATACATGATCTTTGTCACAACAATACATGATCTTTGTCACAACAATACATAATCTTTGTCACAACAATAAATTATGTTTGTCACAACAATAAATTATCTTTGTCACAACAATACATGATCTTTGTCACAACAATAAATG